>NC_086444.1:515816937-516116937 GCF_028390025.1 Pseudophryne corroboree | reverse complement strand
TTTGGAGGTCAAAAGGATATGGCCAGGAGTCCTCAGGACTCTGGACAGATGGACAGGGTAAACCAGTGGCAGCTAGAGCATACCTTCCATGTTTAGCTGAAGCAGCACATGGGCTGACTCATCTGGGCAAGGAGGGAATGTGCAAGTTGGTAAGAGCATATTGGTGCGCCCCAGGATTCTCATCCCATGCGGGTAAGAGAGCAATGTCATGCCTTACCTGCTTGAGGAAGAACATCGGAAAGGCAATACCAACAGAACCATCTCATATCCCACCTACAGGCGGCCCTTTTCAGGTAATACAGATTGATTTTATACAATTACCCCCTTGTCGAAATTTGAAATATGTACTTGTTTGTATAGATGTGTTTTCAAATTGGGTCGAAGCATTTCCTGCGGCCACAAATACCGCTATGTTTACTGCTAAGAAAATTGTGCAGGAATTTGTGTGTAGATACGGTATCCCTAGAATAATTGAAAGTGATAGGGGTACCCATTTTACAGGTGATGTCTTTCAAGGAATGTGTAAGTTGATGGGAATTGATAGTAAGCTGCACACTCCGTACCGCCCCCAGGCGAGTGCGAAAGTAGAAAGAGTGAACAGCACTATTAAAAATAAATTGAGCAAAGTTATGGCAGAAACAGGATTAACATGGCCAGAAGCTTTACCCATTGTACTATACAGCATCAGAACCACTCCCAGGTCCCCTCTTAATTTATCCCCCTTTGAAATTCTGTTTGGTCGACAACCGCATGTTATGATTAACCCTCAGGATGATTTGAAGTGTAACAATGAAGTGACTGTAAAATACCTGGTTAACATGAGTAAACAGCTAAGGAATCAGAATGACAATCTGAAGTTAGTGATTCCTGATTTGCCAGATAGTAATTGTCATGACATTGAACCTGGGGATTATGTAATGATACGGAATTTTCTACGCTCAGGTTGCCTTATTGACAGATGGGAAGGACCATACCAAGTCTTATTGATTAGCACGACAGCATTGAAGGTTGCCGAGAGAGAGACTTGGGTTCATTCGTCCCATTGTAAGAAGGTTGCTGATCCAGAGAGGTCCCGTGATAAAGAACAGACGGTAGAGGAAGTTGTATCACTGGAGTGTCTGTTTCAGGAGGACTGAGACGGCACCTGAGCATTGAGAATAATAAGATCGGAGGCAGTTGTCGATCCCCTGTTCCCTTTTATTGTTTTTCTCCACTTCCCATCCCATCTCCCTCAATTATTTCTTTCCCCCTTCTCATTCTTCTCCATTTCCTCCTATAAGATGGACTTGCCCCAAGAGACTGTGATCCGGATTTTCCTGTTGACCATGATGTTGACCAGAGCAGTCTGTTCCGGCGAGAGTACCATGGAGGTCGAGAGAGGTTCTGGAATGGGTTCAGATGACAGAGATGGAGGCGTAGATTTCCAAGAACAACATAATCACCGAGTAAAGGCGAGTATCAGAAAACGATCTGGTAGCATTGACAATAGAAGAAATTGTGAAGGATTGTTAGCTGAAGAGAACTGTATCTGTAGACTCTGTGACAGTGTAGTTGAGGATGGGTGTATCAAGAAATGCCAATCCAGTTTTAATGTCCACATGGACCGGCATCCATTGAGTGACTATCACTCCTTAGTGGGTAAAGTGTTAAATCAGACAGATTGTTGGGTATGCTCTCAAGTACCTCAAGGCCATAGCAAATCAGGCTTAGTACCATTCCCTTTAACGGTAGGGGAGGTACTTGAGTTAAGTGGTGGGAGACCGGTGGACAGGAGGTTTAATATCTCCAGTCCTCCTAGTTTGAAGCTCCACCAATATCATGTGGATAGATCCCTAGTATGTTTTAACATTTCCAATCCCCGAAAGCCGGGAAATTGGGAAGTGTCATGGAATAACCAAACCATGACCTTTTCATACAGAGCCGATAGAATGCCAACAGATACAGAACTTATACGCCACATAGCCGGTAGTGGAAAATATTTCCGATATAGGTATACCCTAGGAAGTAGGACCATGAGAGTTGGAGAGGTATCACCAGGATACTGTGCACATATCGTACAAATTGATACGTGTACTAAACAGATGGGAGAATTAGGGTTAGGAGATTTCATATGGAAAATGTGTAATATGGTAATGTCCTACTCCGTCCCATATGTTCTCCCCGATGATGCATATTTCATATGCGGGAGGAAGGCGTATAAGTGGCTTGCCCCAAACTCAGAAGGGTTATGTTATATTGGAAAAGTACTGCCTGAAGTAATGACTGTATCACATACTAAAATGAAAGATATTCACCGCAGTGCCCAAGCTCCTTATACTCACACTCATTACGAGCACATCGTTAAACGGCACCTAATAGAAAGAACAGAGCATCCGGCCTCTGACCTGATCAATGAATCCACCGGGATTCAAGTTCTAATCGCGTTAGATATCACTCGTACCGCCAGAGGAGTGATAAATTATAAATATATATCTGCGCTTGCAAATTTATTAGACAATATCACTGAAATGTATGATGACACATTCAGGTATACTGGAAGGGAGCTCCAAGCTTATAAAACAGAACTGGTTCAGCATAGGATGATTCTCAATTATCTCACAGCTGTGACGGGTGGGTATTGTGTCACCCTAGCAACTCAGTATGGAATAAAGTGCTGCACGTATATCACAAACAGCACCGAGGACCCGGTCGAGGTCATAGACCAAAAGATGGACGACAATCTCCAATTAAAATGGGAGTTCCGAAGGAAACACAATCTCACCCTTGCCGCTGTGGGTAATGAGCTGACCAGTTGGGTGTCATGGTTGAACCCACGAAATTGGTTCTCTGGTTTAGGAGAATGGACTCAAGGAATTATCATGGATGTAGGGAAATTCCTTTTGTGTGTTCTGGGTGTCATCATATTAGTCGGTCTGATATTTAGATGCGTTCGGGTTTTAACAAAGTGTAAACGTAGCGCCCGAGTGATGAGTTTAAGGAGTGAAGATACTGTAATAACAACGACTGATTTGATTTATGACCCAACGATAGAGACAATGATGTGATGAAAATGTGATTCTACGGTCCGTTTCTTTCACCCGTTTCTCCTTTGTTTTTCTCCAAGGTAAAAAGACCCGCTTGGAAGAGGATTTTGACAGCCTTGTATACAGACAACAGATGGACTAAAGAAGAAGTCTGACAACCTTGTACACAGACAACTGATGGACTATGCCATAGACCCCCATATCCCTAGTACTTTTAATTTTACGCTAGCCCAACACTTTTTGTAAGTCTATGGACATTGATAAAGCTTTGCTTGCGTTTATTGGCAAAAGCACAAAGAGACTACAGTCAACATGTACATCAGACAAGACTTCAATCAACAAATGTATATTAACCTCACATAGAATATCACTGCATTTACCATAATTGTTTCTTATCTTCATCTCTGCAACCTTCAGGTAATGACACACATAGTCGATAGGGAATACAGGCACAGATATCAGCACTCACATATTCCCCCATTCATGTATCATCAACTAAAATGTGCTCCCCCATTTTGTTGCAACCAAAAACCGAAAAGAGCTCGGTAAAGTTTGACAGCCCATCCACAGACCCTTAATACGGGATAAGAAGGAATTCAAATGTATACTTCGCAATACCTCGAAGCTTGATTTAAAACACGTACGGCACGATGATACATGACCCCCCAAACATGGATTCATACACACATGCTTCTGCTATCTCACTAGGTCATACCCTTTTCCTACCTTCTCCTCTCCTCCCCTACCCAATCATAGAAATGTATTATACATGACATATATTTTTCTCTTTTTGAAATGTTTTAGGAGGTGGCAGTTATTGGTGACTGCCAAAGGGTGGACTGTCAAAGTCAGAAAAATATCACGCTACACACTGCCATATTTGCACCTCATGCGTGTCCCCGCTGCATGTGCATGAGCTCTCCCGTGCGTGCGCATACTCGCTGTTGCGTGCACCCGCAGGCGCACGGTATGCGCATTTACGGTAGAGTTTGTATGCGTCTAGCGTGCGACTCAATCGTAACATGTTTTAACCATATAATGTATTTTGTAGATTATGGTCCCTTTGATAGAATCTGAAAGTTTCGTTAATGTAGCATGTTCATAGACAAAGAGATCCCTCTTTGTTTGATACGAAGGGTCAGACAGGGGTTATACAGTGGTGTTTAGTATCCATCGGAAGAGTATTTAATTAGCAATATTCCGGTGTTGGTTTGAAGCGGATAACTCGCTCGTGCGAATAGTTATGGACATAAGAAGTTTATGAACATTTACTGTATTTGCACTTTATTATCCATGCGGCGGGAAAACCTAGTTTCCCACCCACCTGAGCAGTTGGAAATAGTCACAGCCCACCTGTATGAATCAACCTATGACCTTTTGTTATAATGCGAAGACGAATTCCTGTGTCCAATGAACAATAAGAATATAGGGACCATTGTACTGTATTTTGTGTAGGGTATAAAAGGACAAGCCGGTCTGGGCCAGCTCTCTATTCTCTTCAACGGTTCTCATTGCTGATAATCGGGAGCTGGATATCCAGAAGGCGCATGCGATTGTTTCCCTTTGTGCGTAAGTTTCTCTGCAATCATATTGTCTTTATTGTTATAAGCCATTCTCTCTCGTTCTCTCTCTCTCTCCTTCCCCTTTAAAAGTAATTGTATCTTTATTGTATTTTATGTGTAGTTACTTGGTTAGGTATTTTATGTTATCTTGGTAGTGTATAACTTGTATTGTATTATTCTTTTGCAATTGAACGTTCATTCATTTCCTTAAAAGGCGTTAGACCCTTAGACCGGTATTGTGTGTTCATTATATTGCAGAGGATAATAGGAGCGTCTCTATCGCTCAAACAGCTTTAGTGTAAACAAGGTTAAGCAGCGTTATATAGCTACAGTGTTTCAATACAAGGTCTACAGTGTAAGAATATCCTTTCTGTGTGTTACATTCAAGGTCTACTGATTGTTATCTTGTGAGCGTCTGCGCCGCTCGTGATCTCCTCGTGGTCTCGAGCGTCCGCTACGCTGATAGCGTAGCATTACGGTAGTCGCTCACCTATAGTGTGCCCGATACCAACAGCATATTCTCGCGAGCGTTTGTGTCGCTCGAGCGGCTCGCTCCCGATACAGCGTCCGCTACGCTAAGAGCGTACCCTTACGGTACCTCGTGCGCCAATTGCGTACTGTGTTCTTTAACCTTTTAGAGTGTTTTAAATAAGATAAATATTAGGCTTTATCAGTTTGTTTAATGTGACTTGTTCACGGACTTGGGAATCCCTCTTTACGTGGTACAAAGGGTCTGATTAAGGTAGAACAGTTGTGTCTGGTACCTAACCGAAGAGTATTTTAATAGCAACAATCCGGTGTTGGTTAGGTATAGATTAAACGCTCCTGCGTATAGTTATGGCCATTAGTAGTTTCTGGACATATCCTATATTTGCAGTTCATTATCCATGCGGCGGGAATCCGGAGATTCCCTCCCACCTGAGCTGTTTGAAATAGTCACAGCCCACCTGTTCAAATCCACCTATGACCTTTTGTTATAGTGCAGAGAGACATTCCTGTGTCCAATGAACAATAAGGTTGTAGGGCCCTTTGAAGTACACTGTATGTTGTGTATATAAGGGTCACTGTCCCCAGACCGGCCAGTACTCTCTCTCTTCAACAGTTATCGCTGATAATTGGAGGACTGGATTCCGGTTGCGCCTGCGAGTGTTCCCCGTATGGTATGTTTCTCTGTTGCCACTTTGTTACCCGTGTAATGTTAGCCATTCATTCTTAGTCTATGTATTTGTATTAGCGATTGTTTACTATTGCATATGTTTCTGTCTAGATATCTTGTTAGAATTATATGTTAGTTTGTAGTGTATGACTTGTTAACTGTTTCTCTTTTCGATATAACTAAAAGCTTGTTAGTAAAGGTGTTGGAACCTTAGCAAGGTTTCGTGTGTTCATTACATTTGCAGAGGGTAATAGGAGCGTCCTGATCGCTCAAACAGCTTTGGTATTATTAAGGTTAAGCAGCGTTATATCGCTACAGTGTTTCAGAACAAGGTTTACAGCATAAGAGTATCCTTTCTGTGTGTTACATTCAAGGTTTACTGATTATCATCTTGTGAGCGTCTGCGCCGCTCGTGATCTCCTCGTGGTCTCGAGCGTCCGCTACGCTGGTAGCGTAGCATTACGGTAGTCGCTCGCCTATAGCGTGCTCGACACCAAGCGTAAGCTGTGAGCGAGCGTGCCGCATGTGCGTCTCGATCACGGCCGAGCGTATGCTACATTAAGTGCGTACCCTTACGGTACCCCATACGCCAATTGCGTATTAAGTCTCTTACCCATATAGTGAAGGTTATAAGGTAATCAAAATCGACATTATCACCTCTACCCAGTTTGAGAAAACATCAGTGCACACCAATACATAACAATAATTCCTAAAGGGTGTTAACTGTACGAAGTCGATTTGTATTTCCTGCAAAGATCCGTCTGCAGGAGGGATATGGGATGGCTCTGTTGGTATTGCTTTACCAATATTCTTCCTCAAGCAAGAAAGACAGGTCATTGCTCTCTTACCTGCATGAGAATAGAATCCTGGCGCACACCAGTAGGCTCTCATCAGCCTGTACCTACCCTCTTTGACTAGATGAGTCAGACCATGTGCCACCTCAGCTAGACTTGGAAGGTATGCTCTGAGGGCTACTGGCTTACCGTGTCCACCTGCCCACAGTCCTGAGGACTCCTGGCCATACCCCTTTGTCCTCCAGACTGCCTCTTCCTGCAGGGAACACAATTTTTTGTATCTTAATTTTAACTATCGTGTGTTTGCAATGTAGAGTACCATGAGCACAACTCAAAAAAAAAAGAAAAAAAGAAATATCTCTAGAGCAGAGAAAGAAGAAGAAAATTAAAAAGAAAATGTCAGGTTTGCCATTCACCAACAGGCATATCAGTGTCTATACAAAATTTCCCTTCACCAGTATTCCCATTCTCCACCCTTTGTGCATGACAAGGCACACTGCAGTAATACTGGTGTCATCGTGCTGTTGAGATATAACTCTGAAGGACCTAGGCATGTGGAGTTTGAACTGTACTTGGGTCCATGTATTGTACCACCCTGTGTGAACGCAAAAGATGAAGAGGAAAACTGTAGAGAAACAGAATAGAGGTTGGTGACAGATGAGTTTGTAGAGGTGGAGAGGATTTTATAAAAATTTAACAACTGGATTGGGCACTATGGGAAAGTGATTCTCTACTTGGTCTATATCCCTTAAAAAAATTTTTATGTGTGTCTTATCTCTACTGGGACTATCCCAGCCATCAATCCAGTGTCCTGTCTATCCTAAATTCATAGGGAACCCGGTATCTGTGAGTTAATTTCCTCTACCTGTGATGGACATGCATCTAGAACAGTGAAATGTAACATTAGTAAGTTGCATTTATTCTGTTCTTCCCATTAACCGAATCTGTGTTTTCTATATGGCTTATGATTCCTTACTATATGTCCCTTGGTCCCGTCTATGGGGTATATTTACTAAGCTCCCGATTTTGACCGAGATGCCGTTTTTTCTTCAAAGTGTCATCTCGGTTAATCTCGGTCATTTACTAAACACTAATCACGGCAGTGATGAGGGCATTCGTAATTTTTTGCTAGTTCAGGTAAAAAATTACGAATGAATACACCATCGGTCAAATTACGCCTGTTTAGATATGAATCTCGGTCATTTACTAAGAAGTGCAAAGCAAAAAAACACAAAACACTGCCGTGAAAAATTACAACTCGTAAAAAAGTCCTAAAAAAAACAGACCTGCTTTTTTTTTCCGTGATTTGAGATGCATGCAGGGATCCATGAGATCCGTGCATGTATATCAGTGGGAAGGGGTGGGAAAGTGCTTATTTTTGCCAAAAAAATTGCGTGGGGTCCCCCCTCCTAAGCATAACCAGCCTCGGGCTCTTTGAGCCGATCCTGGTTGCAGAAATATGGGGGAAAAAATGACAGGGGTTCCCCCATATTTAAGCAACCAGCATCGGGCTCTGCGCCTGGTCCTGGTCCCAAAAATACGGGGGACAAAAAGAGTAGGGGTCCCCCGTATTTTTAAAACCAGCACCGGGCTCCACTAGCTGGACAGATAATGCCACAGCCGGGGGTCACTTTTATACAGCGCCCTGCGGCCGTGGCATCAAAAATCCAACTAGTCACCCCTGGCCGGGGTACCCTGGGGGAGTGGGAACCCCTTCAATCAAGGGGTCCCCCCCCCCCAGCCACCCAAGGGCCAGGGGTGAAGCCCGAGGCTGTCCCCCCCATCCAATGGGCTGCGGATGGGAGGGCTGATAGCCTTTGTTGTAAAATAAAAGATATTGTTTTTAGTAGCAGTACTACAAGTCCCAGCAAGCCTCCCCCGCATGCTGGTACTTGGAGAACCACAAGTACCAGCATGCGGCGGAAAAACGGGCCCGCTGGTACCTGTAGTACTACCACTAAAAAAATACCCAAAAAAACACAAGACACACACACCGTGAAAGTATAATTTTATTACATACATACACACATACATACATACTTACCTTATGTTCTCACGCAGGTCGGTCCTCTTCTCCAGTAGAATCCAAGGGCTACCTGTTGAAGAAATTCTACTCACCAGATCCATGGGTCCAGGCTCCTCGGCAAATCCAGGGTTAATCCACGTACTTGAATAAAAAAAAAAAACGGTGTCCCGACCACGAACTGAAAGGGGACCCATGTTTGCACATGGGTCACCTTCCCACGAATGCCAGAAACCCACTTTGACTTCTGTCTAAGTGGGTTTCTTCAGCCAATCAGGGAATGCCACGTTGTAGCACTCTCCTGATCAGCTGTGTGCTGCTGTCCTCACTGACAGGTGGCACACGGCAGTGTTACAATGTAGCGCCTATGCGCTCCATTGTAACCAATGCTGGGAACTTTCTGCTCAGCGGTGACGTCACTTTAGGTCAACCGCAGGGCAGAAAGTTCCCATCATTGGTTACAATGTAGCGCATAGGCGCTACATTGTAACACTGCCGCGTGCTGCCTGTCAGTGAGGACAGCAGCACACAGCTGATCAGGAGAGTGCTACAACGTGGCACTCCCTGATTGGCTGAAGAAACCCACTTAGACAGAAGTCAAAGTGGGTTTCTGGCATTCGTGGGAAGGTGACCCATGTGCAAACATGGGTCCCCTTTCAGTTCGTGGTCGGGACACCGTTTTTTTTTATTTATTCAAGTACGTGGATTAACCCTGGATTTGCCGAGGAGCCTGGACCCATGGATCTGGTGAGTAGAATTTCTTCAACAGGTAGCCCTTGGATTCTACTGGAGAAGAGGACCGACCTGCGTGAGAACATAAGGTAAGTATGTATGTATGTGTGTATGTATGTAATAAAATTATACTTTCACGGTGTGTGTGTCTTGTGTTTTTTTGGGTATTTTTTTAGTGGTAGTACTACAGGTACCAGCGGGCCCGTTTTTCCGCCGCATGCTGGTACTTGTGGTTCTCCAAGTACCAGCATGCGGGGGAGGCTTGCTGGGACTTGTAGTACTGCTACTAAAAACAATATCTTTTCATTATCACAAATGGCTATCAGCCTCCCCATCCGCAGCCCAATGGATGGGGGGGGACAGCCTCGGGCTTCACCCCTGGCCCTTGGGTGGCTGGGGGGGGGGGGGACCCCTTGATTGAAGGGGTCCCCACTCCCCCAGGGTACCCCGGCCAGGGGTGACTAGTTGGATTTTTGATGCCACGGCCGCAGGGCACTGTATAAAAGTGACCCCCGGCTGTGGCATTATCTGTCCAGCTAGTGGAGCCCGGTGCTGGTTTTAAAAATACGGGGGACCCCTACTCTTTTTGTCCCCCGTATTTTTGGAACCAGGACCAGGCGCAGAGCCCGATGCTGGTTGCTTAAATATGGGGGAACCCCTGTCAATTTTTTCCCCATATTTCTGCAACCAGGATCGGCTCAAAGAGCCCGAGGCTGGTTATGCTTAGGAGGGGGGACCCCACGCATTTTTTTTTGGGATTTTACATTGTTTAATTAAAAAAAAAAAAAATAAGAACCCCAGCACGGATCACACAGATCCGGCCGAGATTGATTGTAAAAAAAAACGGCAGTGTTTTGCTAATCACTGCCGTAAAAATAGGTAAAAAAAAACGAATGACATCGACATCGGAAGCAAAGAAAAATACGAATACGACAGCTTAGTAAATCCATCGTAATCAATTCAAAAAGTTGCAGTTTTACACTGTCGATGTCATTCGTGATTGAACTTTGACCTATTTTCGGAAATTACGAATCTTAGTAAATATACCCCTATGTGTTTAATAATGTGGCTTGTGTTTTCTGTCTAGGGGATCTATATTGACTATGTGTCCTACTACTCCTACAATCTCTGGCAAAATGCCCTTCCTTCCTACAAGTGTAACATATTATCGACCATTAGGGATCTGGGGTTTGGACTGATGGGTCTTTCCTGTATGTGCCAGTATACTTACCGTCCTCAACCTCTCCACCTGTTGTTCTCTGCGCCTAGCACTATTCTGGTGATGTTCAATAGCACACTATCTAAGATTAGCTACTGTGACCCCTTTCCAATTTTGCAAAGAAGTCTGCACCCTGACACTCAATGCCTTATTGAGCCCGTCCATTTGCACAGAGACAGCCATCTCCCATTTGCCGAATTAGTGTTTACCAGTGGTCTTATCCTGATGGAGAGTTTTTCTATTTCTGCAAGAGACAAAAACAAAAAAAAGTTTAACAAGCTTCTAGGTCATGCGAAGTATTTCATTCAATCCCTCTCATCCCGTACTAAGGGTCTGTACATGATTCAACAAACATTTCCAAGCTCATCTTTACTAGGGGCATTACTAGGAATGCATACCTCTTATATGGTGACTGAAAGAAATACCCTGGGGTTACCTTGTCTCTGTCCGCTTTCCCACTGGCAAATACTAATGTGCGGACAGATTTTTCTCCATTTCTGACGTTACTTTCTTGATTTTTTTTTTTTAGTTTTATTTTTTTATTTTACTATATATGTACACGAATGATACCATACTTACCTGTTCCACTGGTCTCAGCTACTTCCCCCACAGGCTACTGCTCTTCTTTTACCGGTTGGATACTCCTCTGGGTGCATGAGAAATGGCTGAAAACGATCAGGTCACCTTCTCCTCCTAAATAAAACTTCAACATTCATTAGTACATATATAGGTTACAGTCATATTTTTCATATTTTTATTATTTTCTATAGTTTGTATGCTGGCCGTAACTGCTTCCACATCTACATAAGGCGGTGTACTTGCATTCTCTTTTTTTTTTTCCCCCTACTTATTTATTGTTGCTACAAGTTCAAACAGTTCTTATATTTTCATTCTTGTCTTATATGACTTTGGTTAAACATACCACCTGCAATACCTTAGGATCAAACTCACCAAACCCTCTTGCTGTCACAGGTTTAAACAATTTGTATGTCTGACCCTTTGTTTTTTGGGATTTTATCAGACATATTCTTATCCTCAAGTTCTGCAATACATCTGGTTCAAAGCTGTCCACCCTAGGGAATGGTACCCTATCTTTGTCAGTCATACATTCCCATTCAGACAAAAAGTCTTCAGCGTGTGGACCATATTTCCCACACATAATACTTTTTCCTTTAAACTTCGCTGACCCCCTGGGCCGCGGCTCTTCAACCTGAACCCTGGCTACAAGACGTCCACCGCTTGTGCAATTGGATCCCATCGCGGACTTTTTCCTTTTACGCAATCCCCAATGCACAATACAAATAGACGGTGAAAGTTCTTAGAGCGCTTTCACCCACTCCTTCTCCACCAAGTACCACGACTCACTCCAATAATGAACACCGCGTACCCAGCGAGGCCCCTATCTGATTTCTATTCACTGGAAGTGTTTAGGAGTGACTTACCTATTCCAATGAATATACACCGCTGGAGATTTTCCTGAGAGAGACCAGCGAAAACTCCCTATAACCTTATACACAAATCACACTTGCGTATGATCTATACAGCGCTAATGGTACCGCGATTTTACGCAAAAGCTCGTAAAGGGGTATCCAGTTGCGCTATATATATCGCACCCACAAATGCGCGGCCCAATCGCACAGCATATAGGTACTTGTTACTTATCTGCCGTACGACCACGGGTCGTTGTACAAACTGGGACCCTCAGTCCGGAGCGTAATACCAAAAAAACCTTTTTACTTCAATACTTCGCAATACAACGCACTATCACGCTCCTCTACAAATCACCTCATGATTTGCATATTTCAATCTATACTAACGTGAGTCAGCCGCCTCACGCCACCAAGTCTCCACTCACTTGATGTACCAAACGACGGGATCCCGATTTCCCGGGGTTTGAATTTCACTCACTCCTACGTTCGCTCACTCAGGTATACTTTGTTTTTCTGTACAGAAAATATTTTCATTCAGATAGGCAGCTTTACCCCAGAGGCAATACAGGGTTTTTTTTAACTAAATTTAGAGTAACCTGCTTTTGAAATCTGATAGTTATGTGCTATTGTATTAAATGTCTACTATCCCACCTTTGACCTAAACGACACTATTGTATAATTTGTACTTAGCGCCCGCATTCTTACACTTTGCGCAAACACGCGACCGTGCGTGTCTCTTACGCTGCGTGCGCAGTCCTGTACTTTGTCTGAGACCCGTGTACAAAACCCTGCATCCGCAGTAAATCACACAGCTCTATAAATGTGAACAATACTAATTACTATTGCCCACTAGACACAACTTGTTCTGTATAAACTTTTATGCAGATCTGCGTTTGTGTATTTATGCTTACTTCCTTAAAATACTGTTATTTCAAATTTACCTATAAATTTACCTATATAGCAACAAATGTATCCTATTTCACACAGATCTATAATGACTCTAGCAATAATCAATAATTTAAATGATATGATTCAGATTGGATAGCTATCTTGCAGAACATACACTGATATAAATATACACATAATTATAATATTATATATAATATATATTTATATAATATATATCACTTGACTCTCATAGAACCCCCACACAGTACACACCTACTGAATGAATGCATTTCCTTTAAAGTCTCTAATTTGCATATCAACAGAGGTTCATATGCCTGTTCAAGAGGGTAGTGGGACAGGTTAATTAACATTTCAATGTCTATCCTAAACCAGCAAGCAGAGTTAACTGAATCCTAGAGGTAAAAGTAGAAAAAAACTTTTTTTTTAATCTGTGTGTAATTCTTACACTAAGTATTCATCTCTTAGCTATCACTAGGCCCAGCTGAAACTATTTGTAATTGACTATGACATGGGTTAAATAAATGCATTGGTAACTCATAAATGGTGATTGATGTGACCAAGGAGAGCTGATTATTCTGGGCAGTGAAAATCAGCCATTTAGAAAAATGACCTTCCCAAAATGGCCGCTGCTCCTCCCCCTTCCACATCCATGAGGGTTACACAAAATGGTGAACAGGCCATGTGGTTAGTCCAAAATGGAGGACAGACCATGCGGCTTCCTTTGTCACAAAGAAATCACACATCATACAAGCACCTGAAGTTAGGCCTGAGTTAAAAAAAAATATAATATACTTTTAAACCTACTTAAACAGATAAACAATCCAATCTGAATCAAACACAATATGACTTATTTGAACCTTGTTTTGCAACAATAAAAATCAATTTTAGCATCTTAAATATTATGAGAAACGCATTGTCCCTTGAATTTCATATCATTGGCTTACTGATAACACAAAAATACATTAACGTGAATGTTATTTTCATCAGCTTCTCAATGCGTCCATTGGAGCCAGTCAATTACAGCCACATTTGTAATGTACAGTGCATCATTAAGACCCTGATATCCCAGATGATCCCCCATCTAAGAATGCCAAATTGATTTCTCACAAATATTTAAAATGCCCGCTCTAATATATATTGCAGACGCCAAGTCGCATCTTATTACCATATATGATAAAAGTGCGCTGTACATCGCAAAAACACTGCATCCCATAAGAGAAAACAATACACCCACACATTATCTGAGTTCCAAAGCTCATTGACGTATATATTTGTTATTAAAAAGGATATGGATTCAATATATATTACAAAGTACAGTATACCTATAGTTACAACTCATACAGTAAGCAGTTAATACATAAAGTTACATACAGTTACATGCCAGCGATACAATACCATTATCCTTAAGTTATATAGATTCGTCTTTCCATATCACTCTCTCTCTCTCTGTAAAGTAATGCTGGGACTCCATCTTCCTCTGAGACCAAAAAGCAAGTAAGTCTGAGACCAAAAGAAACAGGAACTACTTTCCTGTGTGACCAGCAAAATGTGTTAACTAGTTTCTGGGGGAGGGGTCTCTCTCTCTCATTCATGATTGAGTCACTAGTTTCTTTGTATGTGCTGAACATGCTCAGCCCTTGGGGACATCCAAAGGGGCTGGCCTGAGTTTCCTGTTTGGAACTTCTATTGTTCAAATAAAAGTGATTTTAGCTTTTATACATTCAATCATAATTATCCGCTGCAATGTCCTACAACTTAATAACAAGTATCAAATTAATCTACACACCAATCTGCTTGTTTTAATAGTAAACATGACAGGTGTATCTGGTTCCGTTCAAATAATACACATTCATGACATTAATTCATTAGGTAATTTTAAATCATCATGATGTCTGACACTTGATATTATTCTAATTATGTATTGCATGAAATAAGTGTAGAATCCATCTCTGTGGCATGTCCGTGTAAATGCATGTGTTACCATATATTGCTGTGCTCGCTGCTGTGCTCGCTGCTTATGTATTTGCAAGTATAGCGACTTAAATGTGTGTAGTTTGTATGTTCTCTTTATGTAATATTTTTGACTTTGACAGGATGTACCAAAGCTCCCAGAACGGGAGGAAGAGCGCGGAAGCTCCTGCAGAACTGATTGACCAAACTTCAGGTCCTCAGAGGCCAAAGTATCGAACTTGTAGAACTTTGCAAACGTGTTCGACCCAAACCAAGTAGCCGCTCGGCAAAGCTGTAAAGCCGAGACACCCCAGGCAGCTGCCCAGGAAGAACCCACCTTACGAGTAGAGTGGGCCTTAACAGATGTAGGACACAGCAATCCTGCCGTAGAATACGCATGCTGGATAGTGAACCTGATCCAGCGAGAGATAGTCTGCTTAGAAGCAGGACACCCAAGTTTCTTGGGATCATACAGGACAAACAGAGAGTCAGACCCTGAGCAGATGAGTCGTGAGAGCAATGGACTGCAACAGCTTCTCCCTGGACGACGCCTTTATCAGTAGATCGTCCAGGTATGGAATTATGTTCACTCCCTGCCTGCGGAGTAGAACCATCATCTCTGCCATCACCTTGGTGAACACCCTCGGTGCCGTTAAGAGACCGAATGGCAGTGCCTGAAACTGATAGTGACTGTCTAACAGCGCAAATCTGAGATAAGCCTGGTGCGGAGGCCAAATCGGAATGTGGAGATACGCATCCTTGACATCTAGGGATACCAGAAACTCCCCCTCCTCCAGACCTGAGATCACTGCTCTCAGAGACTTCATTTTGAATTTTAACTCCCTTAGATAAGGGATTAGCGATTTCAATTTAAAAATTGGTCTGACCGAACCATCCAGTTTTGGTACCACAAAAAGGTTTGAATAGTAACCCACGCTGTGCATATGAGGTGGAACTGGAACAATGACCTCTGCCTTTTCCAATTTTTGGATAGCTTCCTGTAGGACAGTTCTGTCTGACTGTAAAGTCGGCAAGCCTGTGTCAGGATTCTGATTTTGTCTGTCCCCGGCGGGGGCGCTAGTGGGTCAGTGTTGGTGTGACGTAATACACGAGGAGACCGAAGAATAGTCCTGCGCATAGGCGCTGATATTTATTATGTCACAGGGATCACAAAGCAATTGAATAACAGGTGCAGTGGAATGCAATTGCAGTGGAATGCAAAACCAGAAATAACAGGAAATAAATATTCAAAAGTCACTGGTAATTATGATTGAAACAAACAGAACTCCGGTAATTGTAAACAGCACACAGTCTCAGTACAACTCAGGATGAAATAACTTTGGAAAAACAGAACTCTGAAAACTGTACAGTCTCTATGAAGCACAAGTCCAGATAGCCTAACGGGCTTAAGCAGGAGACAGTCTCTAAGCAAATAGATGTCAACTGCTGAGATGCACAGATGGTAACTGATAATGAGTGCACAGGTAGATAATGATAAAACACCTGAGGAGAGTCTCTTACTGCTGGTGGATTGTGGCTGGCTGTGGCTGGAGTTTGTAGTTCCACAGGAACACTGGAACAGGGAGATGACTTGGAGATGCCAGAAATAGAAGACTGCTGGAAACAAAGGATTGAAGACTGGAAACTGGAACTGGAACGGAACTGGAACTGCTGGGACCTGTAGTTCCACAGGTCCAATACACAGGGGTATCTCTGCAGACAGTGGACTGCAAACAGGAGACGCCTGTTCACAGAATGTGACGTGTTGTCCAAGGCGATGAGACTGAGCCAGGAACTGGAGTTTATACACCTTGGTCTGTGATGATTGGATGTTGCATCTGTGAGGACACACCCTGCTGGATTAGGTGTTCAGATCAGCTGTGGATTAGCTGAAGCACTGTGTACTCCAGGCTGCAGTAGACTGAAAACTGGAACTGGAACAGAACTGAACTGCTGGAACCTGTAGTTCCACAGTAGTGATGCGATGGAGAATGCAGATTCCTGACAGCCTGATTTGAAGAATCAGTGAGGTGGGGTTTTTTGAAACTCCTGTCTGTACCCCTGGGACACAATATCCTGTACCCAGGGATCCAGGCCGGACGACACCCAGACGTGGCTGAAACGCCTGAGTCTCGCCCCCACCAGCCTGTCCTCCAGGCTGTATGGTCCACCATCATGCTGAGGATTTTGAGGAACCAGAGGCAGGTTTCTGGTCCTGAGAGCCTGCGGGTGCAGGCTTTTTGGATTTTGCCTGCCCACCTCTAAAGAAGGTGGTAGGAGGCTTGAACTTTTTCGTCTTAGCGGTCCGAAAGGACTGTGATGCAGGTGAAGAAAAGGGTTTCTTCGTAGAAGGCGTAGCTGAGGGAAGAAAAGGTGACTTACCAGAGGTTGCCTTGGAAATCCACGCATCCAGTGCTTCCCCACATAGAGCCTGACCTGTGTAGGGTAGGTTCTCCACACTTCTCCTGGATTCTACGTCTGCAGACCATTGGCGTAGCCAGAGTCCCCTGCGAGCTGATACAGACATGGAAGATATTCTTGCAGTCAGCGTACCCAGGTCCTTCATGGATTCCACCATGAACCCCGCAAAATCCTGTATGTTACGTAAAAATAATTCAATGTCACTTCTATCCATTGAATCCAAATCCGCAAGTAACATGCCTGACCACTTTACTATAGCTTTCAGTGACGTGCGGTGGGATCACAGGTTGGGGAGGCACTGGCAGCTAACAAGCCCCCCCCCCCCCCCCGAAAAAAAAAAGTGTGGTCCCCCAACACATCAGGAAAACCAGCACTAGGCAGAACCAGCCAGGGGGAGTAATGCCATAGCAGGGGAGACACTCAGTGTGGGGTCTCCCTGCCATAACATTAATCTGCCCCCCAGCCAGTCAGCCCAGGGTTGGAATTCCTCGGAAAGTGGGAACCCCAAAAAATAAAAATGGGGTCCCCCCTCCCGAGCAATAACCAGCACTGGGCTGATAGCCCAGTGCTATGCCCCGCACCCCTGGTGGCGGTGGGTGCGGGGTTCATTGTGTGTTAATATTGTTCTTTACAGGTGGCCTACAGGTCCCAGCAAGCCTGCCCCAGCATGCTGGCACTTGGAGAACCACAAGTGCCAGCATGCCCGGACATAAAGGGCCTGCTGGCACCTGTAGTCCATCTGCAAAGAATAGTAATATTGTTCTTTACAGGTAGCCTACAGGTCCCAGCAAGCCTGCCCCAGCATGCTGGCACTTGGAGAACCACAAGTGCCAGCATGCCCGGACATAAAGGGCCCGCTGGCACCTATAGTCCACCTGTAAAGAAAATATTAAAATAAAACGCCACACGTCTTGAAAAGAAGCTTTATTTAACTGGGTCTTCACCTGGGGGCGGCGGCCGTTAAGCTCTTTTGCGTGGCCGCCGCCTTCCCAGGGCTTCCGGCGTCTTCACCTGGGGGGCGCCACCCCCCCAGGGCTTCCAGCGTCTTCACCTGGTGGGCGGCGGCTGCTAAGCTCTTTTGCATAGCCGCCGCCCAGCCAGGACTTCCAGCCGTCTTCTTTCTTCAGGAGCTCTTCACAGCTCCTCCTCCGCCGTCGGACTGACTCTCCTCCGCCTCGCGCTGACTTATATAAGTCAGCCGGAGGGGGCGGAGCGATGACGCGGCGAGCCGTGATTGGCTCGCGGCGGCCATCTTGAATTTCAAAAATGACGCTGAGGCGCCATTTTTGAAACTGGAACCGCTCCGCTGCCAAACTCTGCAGATAAAGGTAATTTTCCGCCGCCGCACAGCCGCCGCAACCCGCCACCTGCTCCACCGCCGCCCGCACCACCGCCGCCGCATCCCGCCGCCCGCACAATCGCCGCATTCAGCCGCCCGCACAGTGATTGACAGCGGATCCAGTGACGGATCCGCTGGCCAATCACTGTAGCCTCACTGACAGGGACGTGCTTTCATAGGTTGAAAGCACGTCCCTGTAGGAAAGCGGCACCACTAATGGTGCCGCTTTCCCATACATTTTCAATGGGCTTTTACAGCCCATGGCTAGTCCCCGCCCGTGTCCGCCCCCCGCTCCCCATATTATCCCCAGAGATAACGGGAGGCACCACGATCGGTGCCTCCCAAACACATAAGGAGGGGAGCAATGATCAGAATAATATTAAGAAGATACATATGACACAGAATATGTGTCGTATGCATCTTCTTTGTATTATCTTAATCATTAATGACAGGGGAGGCACTGCCTCCCCTGACTGCACGTCCCTGATAGCTTTAGAGATCCATGCGCAGGCAATAGTAGGCCTCAGCACCACCCCTGAAGCAGTGTATATGGATTTGAGCATAGTGTCAATCTTACGATCAGCCGGTTCTTTTAACGCGGTAGCCCAAGGACAGGTAAAACCACCTTTTTCGACAGTCTGGAAACAGATGCATCAACTATGGGTGGGTTTTCCCATTTTTCCCTGTCTTCCACAGGGAAGGGAAAAGCAACCAGAATCCTTTTAGGAATCTGGAATTTTTTCTCCAGGTTTTCCCAGGATTTTTCAAATAAAGCGTTTAATTCTTTAGACGCAGGGAAGGTTAGCGAGGCTTTCTTATTGTCTGTGAAGTAAGCCTCCTCAACCTGCTCGGGTGTTGTGTCAGTAATATTTAACACATCTCTAATGGCCTCAATCATGAGCTGCACCCCCTTTGCAAGGTATGCCGCCCCCCTCAACACATCCCCATCACCGTCTGCCGTCGGTATCCGTGTCATCTTGCATAATCTGGGCAAGTGCACGTTTCTGTGGGTATATGCTAGGTGATTTTGAAGGAATAGAACCAGAACCTGACCATACTGCCATAGACTTCTTTAAAACCTGAGTTTCAGTCTTAGTATGGGCTACCCTAGTAGAGATCTGAGAGATCATTCCCTTAATAGAGGTCATCCACTCAGGCTCAGCAATAGGGATCTGAGACAATGCATTACATTCCTGTGTACATGGAATGGATTCCTCCTGAGAGGAAATGTCCTCTGTAGCATAAGATACAGAGTCTCTAGACATGGCTAAGTGAGACAACAACACCCACACACACACACAGGGAAATGTCAGACACAGTTTCCCCCCAAGAATGCCACAAAGAAACACAGATTAGAGCCAACCCACACACAGCGCTTCCCAAGGTAGATATAACACAGCTACCTGGCGCTTACTGTGTACCTTAATAGACTACACAGTATTTACACAGCCTCCCCCCCTTCTACAGCCCCCTGGTACCGCACAGGATAGCTGGAGTTGCTTGGAGGGACAACTCTCCCTGTCAGCGTCACTGTATAGGATCTGCAGGCAGGAAAATGACGCTGAACACTGCTGGGTCCACTCTGAGGAGAAGCTCCGCTCCCTGAACATGGTGCTGCTTCCCGCTCTCCACTTCTTTATACTGGCCTGAGAAATTGTGCTGGCAGCGTTACCGAGGTCCCTGCCAGCTTTGGTGCCAGTGTAGGATATAGGCGCTGGCTCAGGGCGCCCCTCACAGCGCCACACTATGTACCTCTGAGCCTCTGGAGCGCAGTTAATACTGCGCTCCCACCCTGTTGCCGCCATCTTCACACCGGCTCCCCGCTTGCCAGGGGGGCCAGTGACTCACTCGCCACCGGAATCTTCTGGCTCTGTTAGGGGGTGGCGGCAGTGCTGCGGGAGTGAGCGGTCGCCTGGGGCGGCTAACAATCATCACCCTCAGGAGCTCAGTGTCCTGTCAGCGGAGATAGTGGCTCAAACCCCGCAGGGCTGACACTACTACCCCCTAAGTCTCACGAAGCAGGGAAGCTGTTGCCAGTAGCCTCCTTGTGCCTATACTAACTCTTAGAAAAAAATAAAACTAAAGAAGCTCTAGGAGCTCCCCTAGCTGTGACCGGCTCCTCCAGGCACATTTTCTAAACTGAGTCTGGTAGGAGGTGCATAGAGGGAGGAGTCAGCCCACACTTTCAAACTCTTAAAGTGCCAATGGCTCCTAGTGGACCCATCTAGTGGCTCCTAGTACCCCATGGTACTAATGTGGACCCCAACATCCTCTAGGACATAAGAGAAATAATAAATTCTGCAAATACCAAGGAGTGTTTAGTGCTTAGATTGTGCACCAGCATCTTCTTTTCCCTGCATGACAATACAATAACAGCACGGTAACACCTCTTATTATGTTTAGAATTATGTTGTGTGATCCAAACCCCTCCCCCTTTCCGCTGTATTGTGTATATAATGTACATTTGAAGGTAGAAACTTCATTCTGCTTGGTACTATAACCCTTCCCGTCTACCGTTAGGTGTTTTAAACAGCTTCATACTGCTATCTACACATTAGTGGACACTTTTATGGTAGTCCTTGCATGATTAAAAGTTATATAAAGGAGTTAATTCTGAGTTGGGAGCAAAGCAAAACAAGTAAGTAGTGCATGAGGAGCCTGATTCAGGTCTTGATGCATATGCCGTAAAGTAACGATGTATGGGTCTGCGGCATTGGATGCAGATCGTCAGCAGATTGTCAGTTATTGACAGTCTGCTGCCGTTTGGGGGCGGTGACAGACTCCATCTCTCTAAAAGGATGCGTGTTGCTGGGGTTGGGGGGAGTGACGTGGCCAGGATCTCCATCAGGTGACGGATATTTCCTGGTCATGGGTCACACAGCCGGCAGATAGTGTCGCAGGTAATCAGAAGACGCAGCTCGTATCACAAGTACATGCTGCATTTCCATGTAATCAACAGCGATATTTACTCCAACCATATCTGAATCAAGCCCCGAGTGTATATATATTTGATTATTTTTATGCATGCAGGGTAAATACTGGCTGCTTTTGAATGTAGCCCACAAATGCAGGATAGCTTTATTTTTATATTGCAATTCTGATTTCAGTTTGGACACACTCCACCCAAATCTAAATCTCTCTGCATAGTTTACATCTGCCCCGCCTGCTGTGCAACATGGTATTGTCAAAGTGTAAAATAAAGCTAGCCATACACCTTAAGATATGCTGTTCAACCAATTCACTGGTTGGAACGAAAATCTGGTAATCTGGTAATGTATAGGAGCAAATGACAATGGACCATTTGCTCCCAAACACTGGAAATGGACAAAAGCGGTCATTCAAATTTGTAATTTGAATGGTCGTTCGTCATTTGCTCCCATAAATTAGCAGATTTTCGTTCCAACCAGCAAATTAGTTGGTTGGTTGGACATAAGAGACCTTCACACCTAGTGACCCGCAGCAGAGCTGCCCGACGGCCAATATGGCAGATGGGCGACCCGCCAGCGGGGGTAGGGGGGAGGTGACGAGGGGAGTGAAGTGTCGTCAAGATTGTCCATATTGGCCAGCATGTTTAAACGAGCCGGTACCAGCGATGAACGAGCGCGGGGCCGCGCATCGTTCATCGCTGGTCCCTACACACTGAAAGATATGAACGGTATCTCGTTCATTAATGAACGAGATCGTTCATATCTTTCACTGGTATCGACCAGTGTGTAGGGCCCAATAGTCTTTGGGCACTGTTCAATTGCTAAAGTATTAACGTCATGATATGTACTCGAGCATCTGGTCTGCAGTATTCTGATCCGTTCCTTCTAATGATTTAAGGTGAGTTGTTGGGAAAACACAGGCGTGTCATGGCTGTTTTCGTGGCATGTATCTTCTGAAGGCTGCGTGATGATACATGGCGTCTGAGTCACTACTCCTGTGGCCAGTCTGCGTAGCCATAGACCAACCCTTAGCTTCTGTGTCCTAAGTAGTTGTGTATAGTCGATTTAGCTTGCAATACGGCCGGTGGATGTTTCTTTTCATTCTTGGGGAGGCAGTTTCACTTGCTAACATTAGCAGTTCCATAGACTAGAGAATCACAATTGCATTTACGTACAGGTTGAGTATCCCTTATCCAAAATGCTTGGGACCAGAGGTATTTTGGATATGGGATTTTTCCGTATTTTGGAATAATTGCATACCATAATGAGATATCATGGTGATGGGACCTAAATCTAAGCACAGAATGCATTTATGTTACATATACACCTTATACACACAGCCTGAAGGTCATTTTAACCAATATTTTTTGTAACTTTGTGCATTAAACAAAGTGTGTCTATGTTCACACAATTCATTTATATTTCATATACACCTTATACACACAGCCTGAAGGTCATTTAATACAATATTTTTAATAACTTTGTGTATTAAACAAAGTCTGCGTACATTAAGCCATCAGAAAACAAAGGTTTCACTATCTCACTCTCACTCAAAAAAAGTCCGTATTTTGGAATATTCCGTATTTCGGAATATTTGGATATGGGATACTCAACCTGTACAAACATGCTTTAGGCCCAATATACAATAAAAAGCCAGATCTGTAAAAAATGCAATGAAATAGCCAGATCAACATAATAAACACCAGATTCCCTCACGTGTCACTACAGCCCCCTCATGTGTCACTCCAGTCAGCACCCTCATGTGTCACTCCAGCCATTTCCATGTGCTCCTCCAGCCACCCCCCCCCATGTATCACTTAAGACATCCGCCTTAATGTACCCCTCCATCCAGCCCTCTTCGTGTCACTCCAGCCCGTCATGTGTCTCTCCATCCATCCTCCCCCCTTCATGTGCTCATCCAGCCTTCTCATACAAACCTCTAGCCTGCTCCATCCTGTGTCAATCCTGCCAGTTCCATGTGCTCCTCCAACCAGCCCCCTCATGTATTGCTCCATCCAGCACAATGTACTTCCCATCCAGCCCCTTTCATGTCACACCAGCCAGCACCCTCCTATGTCACTCCAGCCCCCTCTCGTGTCACTCCATCCAGTCCACCCTCATGTGCCCCATCAGTCTTCCCCCCCTTCCTCATATGCCCCTACAGCCACCCCCCTTGATGTGTCACTCTAGCAAACCCATGTGCCCCTCGGCAGGCTATCAGCAGTGATTGATTAGACAGCAAGTCTTCAGCAAGCCAGTGCGGTGCACTTTCTGCCATTTTCAGTCCACTGGAAATGCCCTCCCTATAACCCTGGCCACGGGCCCACTGGGACCGCAGGGCCCGCGACTCCAGTAACAGCCCTCCTCTAGCCTGGTAATACATTTCCCACCTGGTTTAGACCTGTGGCTGTTGACTATGCTTCCGTAAGCCTCAAGGCAATCAGTCTCACTATCTGTCTTCAGTTTCTCCACTAGCCCCATACAATAGGAACAAAGACAGAGGGCCGCAACTTGTGTACTGGGCGCAGCAAAGCCCAACTTACCTTGTGGGGGTCACTGCTGAAAACCACTGATATGTTAGTCTTCGTGTGTCTGCTCCTCAGGGTATTAGCAATCCTACAAGTATGGTCAACATGCACACCATACCAGTAAAAGTTGTGACAGTATACTGCGAAGAGTCTCAGCTTTTGCTGCTAGGTAATGCCATCTTGAAATGGCATCATCCACACCCAGAATTGGGGGCCAGTGAATCTGGAGAGGCTCTGCTGTGTACCCTCCAAGTCAAATCTCAATGCACAGTCTGGAACCTGTTGTTGGCAAGAAGAGCCACAGACTAAAAAAATAAGAATTTACTCACCGGTAATTCTATTTCTCGTAGACCGTAGTGGATGCTGGGAACTCCGTAAGGACCATGGGGGAATAGCGGGCTCCGAAGGAGGCTGGGCACTCTAGAAAGATTTAGGACTACCTGGTGTGCACTGGCTCCTCCCACTATGACCCTCCTCCAAGCCTCAGTTAGGACACCGTGCCCGGACGAGCAGACATAATAAGGAAGGATTTAGAATCCCGGGTAAGACTCTTACCAGCCACACCGTACAACTCGTGATACTATATCCAGTTTGACAGTATGAAAACAACTGAGCCTCTCAACAGATGGCTCAACAATAACCCTTTTGTTAACAATAACTATTTACAAGTATTGCAGACAATCCGCACTTGGGATGGGCGCCCAGCATCCACTACGGACTACGAGAAATAGAATTACCGGTGAGTAAATTCTTATTTTCTCTAACGTCCTAGTGGATGCTGGGAACTCCGTAAGGACCATGGGGATTATACCAAAGCTCCCAAACGGGCGGGAGAGTGCGGATGACTCTGTAGCACCGAATGAGAGAACTCCAGGTCCTCCTCAGCCAGGGTATCAAATTTGTAGAATTTTGCAAATGTGTTTGCCCCTGACCAAGTAGCTGCTCGGCAAAGTTGTAAAGCCGAGACCCCTCGGGCAGCCGCCCAAGATGAGCCCACCTTCCTTGTGGAATGGGCTTTTACAGATTTTGGCTGTGGCAGGCCTGCCACAGAATGTGCAAGCTGAATTGTACTACAAATCCAACGAGCAATAGTCTGCTTAGAAGCAGGAGCACCCAGCTTGTTGGGTGCATACAGGATAAACAGCGAGTCAGATTTTCTGACTCCAGCCGTCCTGGAAACATATATTTTCAGGGCCCTGACAACGTCTAGCAACTTGGAGTCCTCCAAATCCTTAGTAGCCGCAGGCACCACAATAGGCTGGTTCAGGTGAAACGCTGACACCACCTTAGGGAGAAACTGGGGACGAGTCCTCAATTCTGCCCTATCCATATGGAAAATCAGATAAGGGCTTTTACATGATAAAGCCGCCAATTCTGACACTCGCCTGGCTGAAGCCAAGGCCAATAACATGACCACTTTCCACGTGAGATATTTCAGATCCACGGTTTTTAGTGGCTCAAACCAATGTGATTTTAAGAAACTCAACATCACGTTGAGATCCCAAGGTGCCACAGGAGGCACAAATGGGGGCTGAATATGCAGCACTCCTTTCACAAATGTCTGAACTTCAGGTACTGAAGCTAGTTCTTTTTGAAAGAAAAATCGACAGAGCCGAGATCTGTACTTTAATGGAGCCTAGTTTTAGGCCCATATTCACTCCTGCTTGCAGGAAATGCAGAAATCGACCTAGTTGAAATTCCTCTGTCGGGGCCTTTTTGGCCTCGCACCATGCAACATATTTCCGCCATATGCGGTGATAATGCTTTGCCGTAACATCTTTCCTGGCCTTAATAAGCGTAGGAATGACTTCTTCCGGAATACCCTTTTCCTTTAGGATCCGGTGTTCAACCGCCATGCCGTCAAACGCAGCCGCGGTAAGTCTTGGAACAGACAGGGCCCCTGTTGTAGCAGGTCCTGTCTGAGCGGTAGAGGCCACGGGTCCTCTGAGAGCATCTCTTGAAGTTCCGGGTACCACGTTCGTCTTGGCCAATCCGGAACCACGAGAATGGTGTTTACTCCTCGCTTTCTTATTATTCTCAATACCTTTGGTATGAGAGGCAGAGGAGGGAACACATAAACCGACTGGTACACCCACGGTGTCACTAGAGCGTCCACAGCTATCGCCTGAGGGTCCCTTGACCTGGCGCAATATTTTTTTAACTTTTTGTTGAGGCGGGACGCCATCATGTCCACCTGTGGTTTTTCCCAACGGTTTACCAGCATCTGGAAGACTTCTGGATGAAGTCCCCACTCTCCCGGGTGGAGGTCGTGTCTGCTGAGGAAGTCTGCTTCCCAGTTGTCCACTCCCGGAATGAACACTGCTGACAGTGCTAGTACATGATTCTCCGCCCATCGGAGAATTCTTGTGGCTTCCGCCATCGCCATCCTGCTTCTTGTGCCGCCCTGTCGATTTACATGGGCGACTGCCGTGATGTTGTCTGACTGGATCAGCACCGGCTGGTGTAGGAGCAGGGATTTTGCTTGACTTAGGGCATTGTAGATGGCCCTTAATTCCAGAATATTTATGTGAAGGGAAGTCTCCTGACTCGACCATAGTCCTTGGAAGTTTCTTCCTCGTGTGACTGCCCCCCAGCCTCGAAGGCTGGCATACGTGGTCACCAGGACCCAGTCCTGTATGCCGAACCTGCGGCCCTCTAGAAGATGGGCACTCTGCAGCCACCACAGTAGCGACACCCTGGTTCTTGGAGACAGGGTTATCAAGCGATGCATCTGAAGATGCGATCCGGACCACTGGTCCAACAGGTCCCACTGAAAGATTCTGGCATTGAACCTGCCGAAGGGAATTGCTTCGTAAGAAGCCACCATCTTTCCCAGGACCCGCGTGCAGCGATGCACTGATACCTGTTTTGGTTTCAGGAGGTCTCTGACTAGAGATGACAACTCCCTGGCTTTCTCCTCCGGGAGAAACACCTTTTTCTGGACTGTATCCAGAATCATACCCAGGAACAGTAGTCGTGTCGTCGGAACCAGCTGTGACTTTGGGATATTCAGAATCCAGCCGTGCTGGTGCAGCACCTCCTGAGATAGTGCTACTCCCACCAACAACTGTTCCTTGGACCTCGCTTTTATTAGGAGATCGTCCAAGTACGGGATAATTAAAACTCCCTTTCTTCGAAGGAGTATCATCATTTCCACCATAACCTTGGTAAATACCCTCGGTGCCGTGGACAGTCCAAACGGCAGCGTCTGGAATTGGTAATGGCAATCCTGTACCACAAATCTGAGGTACTCCTGGTGAGGATGGTAAATGGGGACATGCAAGTAAGCATCCTTGATGTCCAGGGATACCATGTAATCCCCCTCGTCCAGGCTTGCAATAACCGCCCTGAGCGATTCCATCTTGAACTTGAATTTCTTTATGTATGTGTTCAAGGATTTCAAATTTAGAATGGGTCTCACCGATCCGTCCGGTTTCGGTACCACAAATAGTGTGGAATAATAACCCCGGCCTTGTTGAAGTAGGGGTACCTTGATTATCACCTGCTGAGAATACAGCTTGTGAATTGCCGTTAGCACCGCCTCCCTGTCTGAGGGAGCAATTGGCAAGGCAGATTTTAGGAATCGGTGGGGTGGGGACGCCTCGAATTCCAGCTTGTACCCCTGAGATACTATTTGCAGGATCCAGGGATCCACCTGTGAGCGAACCCACTGATCGCTGAAATTTTTGAGGCGACCCCCCACCGTACCTGGCTCCGCCTGTGGAGCCCCACCGTCATGCGGCGGACTTGGAAGAAGAAGCGGGGGAGGACTTTTGCTCCTGGGAACCTGCTGTTTGTTGCAGCCTTTTTCCCCTACCTCTGTCTCTGGACAGAAAAGACCCGCCTTTTCCACGCCTGTTTTTCTGGGTCCGAAAGGACTGAACCTGATAAAACGGCGCCTTCTTAGGCTGTGAGGGGACATGGGGTAAAAATGCTGACTTCCCAGACGTTGCTGTGGAAACTAGGTCCGAGAGACCATCCCCAAATAATTCCTCACCCTTAAAAGGCAACACTTCCATGTGCTTTTTAGAATCTGCATCTCCTGTCCACTGGCGAGTCCATAAGCCTCTCCTACCAGAAATGGACAATGCACTTACTTTAGATGCCAGTCGGCAGATTTCCCTCTGTGCATCTCTCATATATAAGACTGAGTCTTTTATATGGTCTATGGTTAACAGGATCGTGTCTCTGTCTAATGTGTCAATATTTTCTGACAGTTTATCTGACCAAGCAGCGGCAGCACTGCACATCCAAGCTGACGCAATAGCTGGCCTAAGTATAATGCTTGTGTGTGTATATACAGACTTCAGTATCGCCTCCTGCTTTCTATCAGCAGGTTCCTTGAGGGCGGCCATATCCTGAGACGGTAGTGCCACCTTTTTAGACAAACGTGTGAGCGCTTTATCCACTCTAGGGGGTGTTTCCCAACGTGACCTATCCTCTGGCGGGAAAGGGAACGCCATTAGTACCTTCTTAGGAATTACCAATTTTTTATCAGGGAAAGCCCACGCTTCTTCACACACTTCATTTAATTCATCTGATGGGGGAAAAACTACGGGTAGTTTTTTCTCTCCGAACATAATACCCTTTTTAGTGGTACCAGTAGTTATATCAGAAATGTTTAACACCTCTTTCATTGCCTCAATCATACAGTGAATGGCCTTAGTGGGCATCAGGTTTGACTCATCGTCGTCGACACTGGCGTCAGTATCAGTGTCGACATCTGGGTCTGCTTGAGGTAGCGGGCGTTTTAGAGCCCCTGACGACCCATGCGACGCCTGGGCAGGCACGAGCTGAGAAGACGGCTGTCCTACATTTGGCATGTCGTCGATTTTCTTATATAGGGAGTCTATACGTGCACTCATTACTTTCCATAAGCCCATCCACTCAGGTGTCAGCCCCGCAGGGGATGACATCCCTTCTAAAGGCATCTGCTCCGCCTCCACATCATTATCCTCATCAAACATGTCGACACAGCCGTACCGACACACCGCACACACACAAGGAATGCTCCGAATGAGGACAGGACCCACAAAAGCCCTTTGGGGGGACAGAGTGAGAGTATGCCAGCACACACCAGAGCGCTATATAATGCAGGGACTAACTGAGTTATGTCCCCTATAGCTGCTTTTTATATTGTATATGTATTGCGCCCAAATTTAGTGCCCCCCCTCTCTGTTTTTACCCTGTTCTGATGTGTAGACTGCAGGGGAGAGCCAGGGAGCTTCCTTCCAGCGGATCTGTGAAGGAGAAATGGCGCCAGTGTGTCTGAGGGAGATAGCTCCGCCCCTTTTCCGCGGCCTATTCTCCCGCTTTTTTCAGGATTCTGGCAGGGGTATTTACCACATATATAGCCTCTAGGGCTATATATTGTGGTATTTTTGCCAGCCAAGGTGTTTTTATTGCAGCTCAGGGCGCCCCCCCCCAAACGCCCTGCACCCTCAGTGACCGGAGTGTGAAGTGTGCATGAGAAGCAATGGCGCACAGCTGCAGTGCTGTGCGCTACCTTGGTGAAGACTGATGTCTTCTGCCGCCGTTTTTCCGGACCTCTTCTTGCTTCTGGCTCTGTAAGGGGGACGGCGGCGCGGCTCCGGGACCGAACACCAAG
This sequence comes from Pseudophryne corroboree, assembly GCF_028390025.1. Lineage (NCBI taxonomy): Eukaryota > Metazoa > Chordata > Amphibia > Anura > Myobatrachidae > Pseudophryne > Pseudophryne corroboree. Next base: position 516,087,316 of record NC_086444.1, on the reverse strand, counting down.
GACTGGGCCTGCGGTCGATCCCTCTGGAGCTAATGGTGTCCAGTAGCCTAAGAAGCCCAATCCGGCTGCAAGCAGGCGAGTTCGCTTCTTCTCCCCTTAGTCCCTCGCTGCAGTGAGCCTGTTGCCAGCAGGTCTCACTGAAAATAAAAAACCTAAAACTATACTTTCTTTCTAAGGGCTCAGGAGAGCCCCTAGTGTGCATCCAACCTCGGCCGGGTACGCAATCTAACTGAGGCTTGGAGGAGGGTCATAGTGGGAGGAGCCAGTGCACACCAGGTAGTCCTAAATCTTTCTAGAGTGCCCAGCCTCCTTCGGAGCCCGCTATTCCCCCATGGTCCTTACGGAGTTCCCAGCATCCACTAGGACGTTAGAGAAAATGCATTCTGACCCACTAATGACAAATAGATACATAAGTATATCATTTTCTACATGGGTTAATTTACCGGCTGTTGGGATCCCGGGGGTCAGGATAACGACGCCGGAATCCCGACAGCCGGGGAAATGCCGGCGGTCGGAATCGCGACAGAAGCCCAGTATTCCCACTCGAGCAAAGCTCTGCGCTCGCTGCCGGCATTCCAGTGTCGGTCTCCTGACCGCCAGTATTTAATACTGAATCCATCTACATCTGCTTTAAGGATTATTCTACCTTAAAGTAATATACAACTGTATATGAATATAGAATTGGGAAATTAACCTGGCATGTTTTTTTTTTAAATTTGTTTAATTGTGACCCTGACCCTATACTATGTTATCCATGAATGTATACTGGTTGCCCTGTTCTGGTATTCTGATTTTATGCTTGAGCTGCCAGCTCTGACATCAGCAGGGCCAGTATCTACCATTTTCTTGTCTGTCTGCAACCACCTAGTAAAACAAGCCTGGGGTTGTGACCAGTGAAAAAATAAGATTTTACTCACCGGTAAATCTATTTCTCGTAGTCCGTAGTGGATGCTGGGGACTCCGTAAGGACCATGGGGAATAGCGGCTCCGCAGGAGACTGGGCACAGCTAAGAAAGAATTAGGACTACCTGGTGTGCACTGGCTCCTCCCACTATGACCCTCCTCCAGACTTCAGTAAGGATACTGTGCCCGGAAGAGCTGACACAATAAGGAAAGGATTTTGAATCCCGGGTAAGACTCATACCAGCCACACCAATCACACCGTACAACTCGTGATATTATACCCAGTTAACAGTATGAACATAACAGAGCCTCTCAACAGATGGCTCAACAATAACCCTTTTAGTTAACAATAACTATATACAAGTATTGCAGACAGTCCGCACTTGGGACGGGCGCCCAGCATCCACTACGGACTACGAGAAATAGATTTACCGGTGAGTAAAATCTTATTTTCTCTAACGTCCTAGTGGATGCTGGGGACTCCGTAAGGACCATGGGGATTATACCAAAGCTCCCAAACGGGCGGGAGTGTGCGGATGACTCTGCAGCACCGAATGAGAGAACTCAAGGTCCTCCTCAGCCAGGGTATCAAATTTGTAGAATTTTGCAAACGTGTTTGCCCCTGACCAAGTAGCAGCTCAGCAAAGTTGTAAAGCCGAGACCCCTCGGGCAGCCGCCCAAGAAGAGCCCACTTTCCTCGTGGAATGGGCTTTTACAGATTTAGGCTGTGGCAGGCCAGCCACAGAATGCGCAAGCTGAATTGTGCTACAAATCCAGCGAGCAATAGTCTGCTTTGAAGCAGGAGCACCCATCTTGTTTGGTGCATACAGGATAAATAGCGAGTCAGTCTTCCTGACTCCAGCCGTCCTGGAAACATAAATTTTCAAGGCCCTGACTACGTCCAGTAACTTGGAGTCCTCCAAGTCCCTAGTAGCTGCAGGCACCACGATAGGTTGGTTCAAGTGAAAAGCTGATACCACCTTAGGAAGAAATTGGGGACGAGTCCTCAATTCTGCCCTATCCATATGGAAAATCAAATAGGGGCTTTTACATGACAAAGCCGCCAATTCTGACACCCGCCTTGCCGAAGCCAAGGCCAAAAGCATGACCACTTTCCACGTGAGATATTTTAAATCCACGGTTTTGAGTGGCTCAAACCAATGTGACTTTAGGAAACCCAACACCACGTTGAGGTCCCACGGTGCCACTGGGGGCACAAAAGGAGGCTGAATATGCAGCACTCCCTTGACAAATGTCTGAACTTCAGGCAGTGAAGCCAGTTCTTTTTGGAAGAAAATCGACAGAGCCGAAATCTGGACCTTAATGGAACCCAATTTTAGGCCCATAGTCACCCCTGACTGTAGGAAGTGCAGAAATCGACCTAACTGGAATTCCTCCGTTGGGGCCTTCCTGGCCTCACACCACGCAACATATTTTCGCCATATGCGGTGATAATGTTGTACGGTTACATCTTTCCTAGCTTTAATAAGCGTAGGAATGACTTCCTCCGGAATACCCTTTTCTTTTAGGATCCGGCGTTCAACCGCCATGCCGTCAAACGCAGCCGCGGTAAGTCTTGGAACAGACAGGGCCCCTGCAGCAGCAGGTCCTGTCTGAGCGGCAGAGGCCATGGGTCCTCTGAGATCATTTCTTGAAGTTCCGGGTACCAAGCTCTTCTTGGCCAATCCGGAACAATGAGTATAGTTCTTACGCCTCTTCTCCTTATTATCCTCAGTACCTTTGGTATGAGAGGAAGAGGAGGGAACACATAAACCGACCGGTACACCCACGGTGTCACTAGAGCGTCCACAGCTATCGCCTGAGGGTCTCTTGACCTGGCGCAATATTTTTCCAGCTTTTTGTTTAAGCGGGACGCCATCATGTCCACCTGTGGCCTTTCCCAACGGTTTACAATCAGTTGGAAGACTTCTGGATGAAGTCCCCACTCTCCCGGGTGGAGGTCGTGCCTGCTGAGGAAGTCTGCTTCCCAGTTGTCCACTCCCGGAATGAACACTGCTGACAGTGCTAACACGTGATTTTCCACCCAACGGAGAATCCTTGTGGCTTCTGCCATCGCCGCCCTGCTTCTTGTGCCGCCCTGTCGATTTACATGGGCGACCGCCGTGATGTTGTCTGACTGGATCAGAACCGGCCGGTTTTGAAGCAGGGGCTTTGCTTGACTTAGGGCATTGTAAATGGCCCTTAGTTCCAGAACATTTATGTGTAGGGAAGTCTCCTGACTCGACCAAAGTCCTTGGAAGTTTCTTCCCTGAGTGACTGCCCCCCCAGCCCCGAAGGCTGGCATCCGTGGTCACCAGGACCCAGTCCTGTATGCCGAATCTGCGGCCCTCTCTGAGATGAGCACTCTGCAGCCACCACAGCAGAGACACCCTGGTCCTTGGAGACAGGGTTATCAACCGATGCATTTGAAGATGCGATCCGGACCATTGGTCCAACAGGTCCCACTGAAAAGTTCTGGCATGGAGCCTGCCGAATGGAATCGCTTCGTAGGAAGCTACCATCTTTCCCAGGACTCGCGTGCAATGATGCACCGACACCTGTTTTGGTTTCAGGAGGCCTCTCACTAGAGACGACAGCTCCTCGGCTTTCTCCTCTGGGAGAAACACTTTTTTCTGGACCGTGTCCAGAATCATCCCTAGGAACAGTATACGTGTCGCCGGAACCAGCTGAGACTTTGGAATATTCAGAATCCAACCGTGCTGGTGTAGCATCTCCTGAGATAATGCTACGCTGACCAACAACTGCTCTCTGGACCTCGCCCTTATCAGGAGATCGTCCAAGTATGGGACAATTAAAACTCCCTTTTTCCGAAGGAGTATCATCATTTCGGCCATTACCTTGGTAAATACCCTCGGTGCCGTGGACAGGCCGAACGGCAACGTCTGGAATTGGTAATGACAATCCTGTACCACAAATCTGAGGTACTCCTGGATGGTAAATGGGGACATGCAGGTAAGCATCCTTGATGTCCAGAGATACCATGTAATCTCCCTCTTCCAGGCTTGCAATAACCGCCCTGAACGATTCCATCTTGAACTTGAATTTTTTCAAATATGTGTTCAAGGATTTCAAATTTAAAATGGGTCTCACCGAACCGTCCGGTTTCGGTACCACAAACATTGTGGAATAGTAACCCCGTCCTTGTTGAAGTAGGGGCACCTTGACTATCACCTGCTGGGAATACAGCTTGTGAATTGCCTCTAACACAGCCTCCCTTTCTGAAGGAGTCGTTGGTAAGGCAGATTTGAGGAAACGGCGGGGGGGGGGGGGGGGGGGGGGCTGGGGGGGATGTCTCGAATTCCAGCCTGTACCCCTGAGATACCAATTGAAGGATCCAGGGATCTACCTGTGAGCGAGCCCACTGATTGCTGAAGTTTTTGAGACGGCCCCCCATCGTACCTGGCTCCGCCTGCTGAGCCCCAGCGTCATGCGGCGGACTTAGCAGAAGAAGCGGGGGAGGACTTTTGTTCCTGGGAAGTGGCTGTATGCTGCAGCTTTTTTCCCCTACCTCTGCCTCTGTGCAGAAAGGACGCGCCTCTACCCCGGCTGCTCTTTTGGGGGCGAAAGGACTGCACCTGATAATACGGTGCTCTCTTTGGTTGTGAGGGGACATGTGGCAAAAATGCCGACTTCCCAGCTGTTGCTGTGGAAACTAAGTCTGAAAGACCATCCCCGAACAACTCCTCACCCTTATAAGGCAAAACTTCCATGTGCCTTTTGGAATCTGCATCCCCTGTCCACTGCCGGGTCCATAACCCTCTCCTGGCACAAATGGACAGTGCACTTATTTTTGATGCCAGCCGGCAAATATCCCTCTGTGCATCTCTTATGTAAAAGACAGCGTCTTTAATATGCTCTACGTTTAGCAATATAGTGTCCCTGTCTAGGGTGACAATGTTCTCTGACAGGGAGTCTGACCATGCAGCTGCCGCACTGCACATCCATGCTGAGGCAATAGCTGGTCTCAGTATAATACCAGTGTGTGTATATATAGCTTTTTGGAGAGCCTCCTGCTTTCTGTCAGCAGGTTCCTTTAGGGCGGCCGTATCTTGGGACGGCAGTGCCACCTTTTTTGATAAGCGCGTAAGTGCTTTATCCACCCTAGGGGGTGTTTCCCAGCGTGACCTATCCTCTGGCGGGAAAGGGTACACCATTAGTAATTTTTTTGAAATTACAAATTTTTTATCAGGGGAAGCCCACGCTAGTTCACACACGTCATTTAATTCTTCAGAAGGGGGAAAAACTACTGGTAGTTTTTTCTCCCCAAACATAATACCCTTTTTTGTGGTACCTGGGGTCACCTCAGAAATGTGTAAAACATTTTTCATTGCCTCAATCATATAACGAGTGGCCCTATTGGACATTACATTAGTCTCTTCGTCGTCGACACTGGTATCAGTATCCGTGTCGACATCTGTGTCTGTCACCTGAGGTAGCGGGCGTTTTAGAGCCCCTGATGACTTTTGAGACATCTGGGCAGGCACGGGCTGAGAAGCCGGCTGCCCCACATTTGGCATGTCGTCAAATTTTTTATGTAAGGAGTCGACACTTTCGCGTAATTCCTTCCACAAGTCCATCCACTCCGGTGTCTGCCCCGCAGGGGGTGACAACACATTTATAGGCACCTGCTCCTCCTCCACATAAGTCTCCTCATCAAACATGTCGACACAGCCGTACCGACACACCGCACACACACAGGGAATGCTCTGACAGAAGACAAGACCCCACAAAGCCCTTTGGGGAGACAAAGAGAGAGTATGCCAGCAAACAATAGATCTATATTATTGCATGGTATCAGAAATATTTCAGATGCCAGTGCCTTGTGTGGATACATTGTAAATTACTATGTTATGGCAAGGATGTTTCAGATAATATCTATCCAAATAGTGTCTTTCTAATAACACTAAGGGGGAGATGTACTAAGCAGTGATAAAGAGTGGAGAAGTAAGCCAATGGAGAAGTTGCCCATGGCAACCAATCAGCATTGAAGTAGCATTTATAATTTGCACACTATAAAATTATACAGAGCAGCTGATTGGTTGCCATGGGCAACTTCTCCACTGGCTCACTTCTCCACTCTTAGCACTGCTTAGTATGTCGCCCCCTAATACTGTATTTTATTTAATGTTACAGTATATTCAAACATGCCAACCAGTATTTTTTATTTTCCTTATTAATAAAAACTAGATTTATGGTAAGAACTTACCGTTGTTAAATCTCTTTCTGCGAGGTACACTGGGCTCCACAGGGAATTACATTGGGGTGTAGAGTAGGATCTTGATCCGAGGCACCAACAGGCTAAAAGCTTTGACCTTCTTCCCAGAATGCATAGCGCCGCCTCCTCTGTAACCCCGCCTCCGTGCACAGAAGCTCAGTTTTTGTTAACCAGTCCAATGCAGTAGCAGGCAAAAGAGACGACAACTGTCAGTAGCCACATATACCACACTCTCACGAGAGGAGAAAGTGTCAGCCGCTATTGCCTTACCAACCCAAAGAAGCTAAGTGCGTCAGGGTGGGCGCCCTGTGGAGCCCAGTGTACCTCGCAGAAAGAGATTTAACAACGGTAAGTTCTTACCATAAATCTCGTTTTCTGCTGTGGGGTACACTGGGTTCCACAGGGAATGACATTGGGGATGTCCTAAAGCAGCTCCTTATGGGAGGGGACGCACTGTAGCAGGCACAAGAACCCAGCGTCCAAAGGAAGCATCCTGGGAGGCAGAAGTATGGAAGGCATAGAACCTTATGAATGTGTTCACTGAGGACCACGTAGCCGCCTTGCACAATTGTTCAAGGGTCGCACCGCAGCGGGCCGCCCAAGAAGGTCCAACCGATCGAGTAGAATGGGCCTTAATGGTAGCAGGAGCTGGAAGGCCAACCTGTACATAAGCATGTGCAATCACCATTCTAATCCATCTGGCCCGGGTCTGCTTGTGAGCAGGCCAGCCACGTTTGTGAAAACCAAACAGAACAAAGAGAGAATACGACTTCTTGATGGAGGCTGTCCTCTTCACATAGATATGGAGAGTCCGTACCACATCCAAAGACCGCTCTTTGGAAGACAATTCAGGAGAGGCAAAAGCCGGAACCACAATCTCGTGATTAAGGTGGAAAGAAGACACCACCTTAGGTAAATACCCGTGATGTGTTCTAAGAACCGCCTGATCATGGTGAAAAATCAGATATGGTGAACTACAAGACAAGGCACCCAAATCCGACACCCGTCTAACAGAGGCAATAGCCAGCAGAAACACTACCTTAAGAGAAAGCCACTTAAGGTCTGCAGATCCAAGAGGCTGAAATGGAGACCCTTGCAACGCCTCCAAAACCACCGACAAGTCCCAAGGGACCACAGGCGCGACATAGGGAGGTTGAATCCGCAGCACACCCTGAGTGAACGTATGTACATCAGGTAAAGTCGCAATTTTTCTCTGGAACCAAATCGACAAGGCAGAAATATGAACCTTGATGGAGGCCAGACGAAGGCCCAAGTCCAGGCCCTGTTGTAGAAAGGCCAAAAGTTTGGCCGTACTAAATTTGTAAGCGTCATGATTGTTAGATGCACACCAAGCAAAGTAGGAATTCCAGACCCTATGGTAAATCCGAGCAGAATCCGGTTTCCGGGCCTTCAACATGGTTTGAATGACCGCCTCAGAAAATCCTTTGGCCCTCAAGACGGAAGCTTCAAGAGCCACGCCGTCAAAGCCAACCGGGCTAAATCCTGATATACACAGGGGCCCTGAACAAGGAGATCTGGGCGCTGTGGAAGTAGAAGGGGATGCTCTATCGAGAGACCCTGAAGGTCTGAGAACCAATGCCGTCTGGGCCACGCGGGAGCGATCAGTAGTAGGAGTCCTCCTTCTTGCTTGAACTTCCTTATTACTCTGGGCAGGAGTGACACCGGAGGGAACACATATGGCAGCTGAAAGGTCCATGGAATTGCCAGTGCGACCACGAACACTGCTAGAGGATCCCTTGTCCTTGCTCCGAAGATGGGAACCTTGTGATTGTGTCGAGACGCTATCAGGTCCACATCTGGAAGGCCCCACCTGTCCACGAGGAGTTGAAACACTTCTGGATGGAGGCTCCACTCTCCAGCGTGTACGTCCTGACAACTGAGAAAGTCCGCTTCCCAGTTTAGGACCCCCGGAATGAATACTGCCGATATGGCTGGCAGATGGCGTTCCGCCCATTGAAGAATGCGTGATACTTCCCTCATTGCCATGCGGCTTCGAGTGCCGCCTTGATGATTGATGTATGCCACCGTGGTGGAGTTGTCTGACTGTACTTGAACGGGTCTGTTCTGTATTAAATGCTGGGCCAAGTTCTATGAGTTGAACACCGCCCACAATTCCAGAATGTTTATAGGGAGGAGAGACTCCTCCTTGGTCCATCGACTCTGAAGGGAGTGTTGCTCCAACACCGCCCCCCAATCTCTCAGACTGGCGTCCTTCGTCAGAAGGACCCAGTTGGAGATCCAGAAGGGACGACCCCTGCTCAATCGTTGGTCCTGAAGCCACCAGCTCAGTGACAGACGGACCTCCGGAGACAAGGAGATCATTTGAGACCTGATCCGGTGAGGCAGGCCGTCCCACTTGGCAAGAATCAGCTTCTGCAGAGGGCGGGAATGGAACTGAGTGTACTCCACCATGTCGAAAGACGACACCATGAAACCTAGCACTTGCATTGCCGAATGTATCGACACTTGTGGACGAGATAGGAAGCATCGAATCCTTTCCTAAAGCTTCAGGACTTTCTCCTAAGACAAGAACAACCGCTGGTTGTGAGTGTCAAACAATGCCCCCAGGTGCACCATGCTCTGAGCAGGGACCAGTGAAGATTTCTTCCAGTTGATGAACCACCCGTGGGCTTGCAGAAACTGGATAGTCAGATCCAGATGGCGTATGAGAATTTCTGGGGAATTTGCCAGGATCAACAAGTCGTCCAGGTACGGTAGGATCCTGACCCCTTGACGGCGGAGCATAGCCGTCATTACCGCCATGACCTTGGTGAAGACTCGCGGAGCCGTGGTCAAACCAAAAGGTAACGGACGAAATTGGTAATGGAGGTTGCCAACTGCAAACCTCAGGTATTGCTGATGCGACATTGCAATGGGAATATGCAGGTAAGCATCCTGTATGTCCAGGGAGACCATATAATCCCCAGGTTCCAATGCCAGAACAATAGAGCAAAGAGTTTCCATACGGAACTTGGAGACCCTCACACATTTGTTCAAGGACTTGAGGTTGAGAATAGGCCGGGAGGACCCATTCAGTTTCGGGACTAGGAACAGGGGTGAATAGTACCCTTTGCCTCTCTGAGCCAGAGGCACCTGTACTACCACTCCTGTGTCCAGGAAGGACTGTACCACCGAAGAGTTTTTGCCTTCACCTGATCCGAAGGGACGTCTGTCAGGCAAAATCGATGAGGGGAATGATTTTTGAAGGAAACCCAGGCATCGGAAGTGGTCTTCAACCATTCCTGGGTATACCCTAGAAGTCGGCCCCCCACCCTGGGATCCCCCCACAGGGAGGCCCCCCCCATCATGCGGCAGGCTTGTCAGTCTTGGAAGCAGGCTGACGGGCAGCCCAGGCCCGTTTGGGTTTGGGCTTATTGGGTTTGGAAGTGCGAGCCTGTTTCGGGTACGCCTGACCCTTTGCTTTCCCTGAAGGACCAAAGGAGCGAAAGGAAGTACTCTTAGCCACTGGTACCGAAGGAGCAGTACTAGGCAGACATGCTGTTTTAGCAGAAGCTAAGTCAGCCACTATCTTGTTGAGGTCTTCTCAGAAAAGGATGTCTCCCTTAATAGGGAGTACCTCCAGGGTTTTCTTAGAATCCAATCCATGGACCAGGACCGCAACCATAGGATCCGGTGAGCCAGTATGGACATAGTAGAAGCCTTGGCCGGCAGAATACCGGCATCAGAAGCCGCCCCTTTTTAATGTAATGAGAAGCTGTGACAATATACGATAGACATTGTCTAGCATGATCAGAAGCATTGGAAGACATCTCAGCTTCCAACTCCTGAGCCCACGCTTCAATAGCCTCTGCAGCCCATGTCGCTGCACTGGTGGGCCGATGCGCAGCACCTGCTAGGGGGTAAATCGCCTTTAAACAACCCTCCACATGCTTATCCGTCGGTTCTTTCAGAGACGTTATGGTAGTTACTGGCAGAGCTGAGGATACCACCAGCCGCGCCACCTGCGAATCCACTGGCGGGGGTGTTTCCCAATTTTTACTTAGCTCCGCAGCGAGGGGATAGCGAGCCAGCATCTTCCTGTGAAGCGTGAATTTCTTTCCTGGATTTTCCCAGGACTCCTGACGTATGTCAACTAAATGATCAGAATGAGGTAAAACTTGTTTAACCACTTTCTGACGTTTAAATCTGTCCGGTTTCTTAGAGGCAGCATCAGGCTCCGGGTCATCAGTAATTTGAAGAATGAGCCTGATAGCCTCCAACAAGTCAGGAACATCCACCTGTGAAACAGATTCCCCATCAGAAGTGTCAGGATCAGAATCTGTGGGGTCAGTATAAACGCCATCCTCATCAGACGAGGTGTCTAGGACATTGGTGGATTGTGAGGAAGTAATGGCCCACTTAGAGGACCCATTTGACTTAGGCGAGCGAGGGTTAGACTTCTGAGTAGTCAGTGACTGGTTCAATTGCTGTAACTGAGCAGTTGATCTGCCCATGGCAGGTTAACCGCGGGGACCATAAGCGGTTGTACCGGCACAGGAGGTCCCATAGGGGGCGTTAGTCTAGTTACCGGCGTATTCAATAGCGTGGAGAAAGTAGCCCAAGGCGGGTCATTTTGAACCCCCGTTGCTACGATCCCACTGGGGGGTAAGGAACCCCCAGAACCTGAACCTTCAGCTGCTATATTTTCCTCAAATGTGTCTGCAGCGTCACCACCACAGTGACCACACAATGTGGGATCAGCCCCAGCACCATTGCCCTTTGTAGCTGACATATCCGAAAGCTCAATGCAGGGTAATCTAGTACAATATCAGCAGCACAATACCTGACAAGAACCCCCTGTGCAGTGTAACAGCACAAACAGGGAATTCAAGTGGTATATGGTGACTAAAAATCACAGAGAAAAATACACACTGAGTATATCTTGTGAAATACCTATATTAAATTATAAACCTGCACACATAGCCCCCTCAGGTTATAGAATATAGGGATAGCAATCTGAGTGAGATACACGAAATGGAGGTCATACAGCAGCTATATGCACACACACATAGTCACATTGTACAATGCAGAAATGATGACATGCAATAAAACTGCACTGGACTAGCAAATAGCAATACATAGTAGTACTATGTATGGCTATACACTTAATAGATATAACAATGCACAGTAAAGACTGGACACTCAATAGATATAACAATGCACAGTAAAGACTGGATGTATATCACAGGGTACTTGTACTATATAACTCTGACTAAATGCACTCTTTCTTAACTAACACTGTCAGCAGACATGTAAAAAACTTAAGTGTCCTGTAAAATACACAGCGCTGACATGCAGGCGGCTTTACAGAGGAGGATTTGCCCAAACAGTCCCAGGATCAGCTCAGCTTGACCTAATGGCGCCCAAATGCTGACAGCGAGTGAGGGAGAGAGAGAAATGCAGCTCCAGGGCGGGAACATTTACTCTAAATGGCGCCCTGGGGCTGGGGGAGGGGTTACAGATCAAAGATTTATGCCCCTGCTGGACTTCACCGGGTACTCTGGGCTATATAATAAACAGTTTATTCATCAAAACCAACCTGTGCCCTTGCCCTGGTGGTCTAGTGGGGTCCCTGTACTGCCACAGTGTCCACGCCAGCGCGCGCAGCCCACATCCCACTGACCGTGCGGGATCGCGATTTCCAGCGGGTCCCGTCTGAGGGACCCACTTACCTCCTCCCTGAGTGCGGCCACGCGATCCTGGAGAGCAGCGGTGGTGTGTGTGACTAACTTGAGAGAAACCGGAGCCTCCGCTGTAGGTACCCGGCAACCAGGGCTCGGGAGTGTACAGCGCCGCTGGGGGAGGTGATGGAGCTGCAGCAGGAGATGTCTGACTGACATCTAACGCTTACAGTGCCTCTGCTGCAGCCCTTGAAGTCTTCATTTTTCACTTTAAAAGCTCTTCTCAGGGCTGCTGGAGCAGTTCCCCTGTTGTATGCCTGCAATGCATGGCACCAACTACAAAACTGAGCTCCTGTGCACGGAGGCGGGGTTATAGAGGAGGCGGTGCTATGCATTCTGGGAAAAAGGTCAAAGCTTTTAGCCTGTTGGTGCCTCGGATCAAGATCCTACTCTACACCCCAATGTCATTCCCTGTGGAGCCCAGTGTACCCCGCAGCAGAAATTTTGTTTTTTGTTTTGTTTTTAGGGCACAGCAGACCCAAGCCCAGCTGGCATTGTCTAAGACAATAATAACTTGTGGCATGTCATTTTTTTTTTAAAGTAAATAACAGCATTTAGGCAAACAGAAAAAATATTAATACAATGCTACAACTGCAGTACAGCAATTTATTTGAGATCTACAAAAATATACAAACTGTTATTAGGAAATAAAAAAACAGATGTAAAATGTTGTACAGTATGCACAGAACAAAGGGCTGCTTTATTTGTTACCAATGAAAGACTGCACAGACATAGATACTTAGTTCTGAGAACTACTCTATAGAAGAAAACTATTACTAAACAATTCATTTAAAAGCCAATAGTTCCACCATTAGTCACGCAGAATGCATTTACTGTGTTATGGTAATATTCAGTTTACATAAATTTACCAGAAAATTGATGTACAGATGTGTCCTCACACATCCAGCCGCAATAAGCCATGCAGCGCGAGATGCCTGGCGTGAGTGAGCCACCAGATCCCGTGCAACTCTGCTAACATCAGGCTTTTTTTTGCCAACAATGCGTCTTAGACACAAAGTGATGTGACTAGGATGCACGAGGAGACCGTACTGGTTTATATGATATGTGACACTTGTACATTGTGTATGACTGAGTCTGTATACGGAGTACTACGGAACTTGTATTTGAAAAAAGCCGCGGCTGCTACATTGTAGCACTTTGTATACAGATTCAGAGACTCAGACGCACACAGATATACAAATGTCATATATAACATTAAACAGCACAATCTCTTTGTGCGTCCTAGCCTCAATTGTGTTGTGACTATGATGCATTTTCGACACAAAAGAAGCAAAAAAGACACCCAACGCTTCAAGATTCTCACGTGACCTGGTGTGCCAAGAGGGGCTGTTTGGCACGACTGCTTTAAAAGATGTACAGGGACACATCTGTATGTATTCATAGGTACAGTAATTGCTTCATGATTAGCAACGTGTAAACACAAAGTAACTAATATTATAAGACTTCATTCTAATATATACAAGTAAGGAAAATACTTAAGATTAGCATTTTTTAACCTTTTTAAATATAAAAGCAATTCAATGTTTGGTACCGTTTATTTCAATTAATACATCCACGTCTAACATGAAAAGAAAAATTACTTCATTAAAAAAATGAACAGTTGCATTTCCTGCTGTTTCCCTGCACAAAGAAAGTTTGTAGTTTCTTCAGCACTTTTAAACCAAATGCACAATTTTAAGGCATACAGTATATGTTTACACAATTATATTTACACCTCTACTGTCTACGTTGCAGACATAAAGCACAATTTCTACCTTAATTGGTAGTCTTGAAATGTTTATTTCACTTATGTATACTAATCTGTACAAACGCTGCATATAAATGTGGAAAGAGTTATGTAAGATAAACACTATATTGTAATATAACATACTTGTTTCCATGTAATTCAAACTGATCAGTTACCCATTAAGATACCATGCTAGTACTCTGGATACAACATGGCTGCTTGAATGACTAATTGTACCCACACTCATTTTACGAATTTTAACAAAAATATGTTTTCACAAATTATCTTTTCATGTACACACACAAAATAATCATAATATGACCAATTTCAGTATTTGCAGAAAAGAGATAATTTACGTACTCAATCTGCCTATTACATATAGAGATATGATTGGGTGTAATTTGTTTATAATGTCGTTTTATTATAAAAAAAAAAAAGTTCAACTGTGATAAAACTACTACCTAGGTATTTTCCTAAGTTGGTTTCTACTCGGTAGCCTGGGACTTTCACCTAGACTCTTTTAAATATTTTTTTTTCTATAACCAGTTATAAATGGTAGCAGAGTAATGCAGGCCATACATCTATGGCCTGATTCTTGTTCTGCTGATCCATAATTGGTGGATATCCTAACTGACTGATCCCCAATCTATGTTGGTTAGAATCAGTGAATTGAACATTTCCAATGTGCTTCTTGGGTCTGAGAGAACAGTAAATTGCCCCAATATTCCCTTAATGTACAGACCCCTTTCATGTGTGATATGGGGGACAAATTACAACCTGCAATCTCTTGATTGGCGCTTCTACTCGTCTATCTTTCACCTGGTTATTGGGAACTAGCTCTAGGTAGAGGGACAAAGCTAGTAAAATATTTTCCAAGGTGGTGGTGCAGTCTTAAGCATATCTTAAAACGTGTTAAAACTACCTTGCACAAAATGTTTATTTGTGGTGCTTTGTTTCATGTGCCTTCTTATATAACTGACAGGCCTCAAGCATTTTTATGTTCCATTAGCATTGCTCATGTTGCTTCTGTGGTTAGATGGATTCATCAACTGCTCTGAGAAATCTGTGAGTCATATTTTCTGAAGCTGGATCTATGGGAGAGTACCCTGGCGGAGTAAACAAATTGTAATTAGAAAAGCAATATAGATAAGCCAGACACATATTAAAACAGGTTACAACAGTCATAATACATCCATGTACTGCACTTAACAAACATGGATTTAAGAACATTAAAATACTGTAATTGCCAAAAATAAGAATTTACTCACCGGTAATTCTATTTCTCGTAGTCCGTAGTGGATGCTGGGAACTCCATAAGGACCATGGGGAATAGACGGGCTCCGCAGGAGACTGGGCACTCTAAAAAAAGATTAGGTACTATCTGGTGTGCACTGGCTCCTCCCTCTATGCCCCTCCTCCAGACCTCAGTTAGGGAAACTGTGCCCGGAAGAGCTGACATTACAAGGAAAGGAAATTTTGAATCCAGGGTAAGACTCATACCTGCCACACCAATCACACCGTACAACTTGTGATAACCTTACCCAGTTAACAGTATGAACAACAACTGAGCCTCACTCAACGGATGGCTCATAACAATAACCCTTAGTTAAGCAATAACTATATACACGTATTGCAGAGAGTCCGCACTTGGGACGGGCGCCCAGCATCCACTACGGACTACGAGAAATAGAATTACCGGTGAGTAAATTCTTATTTTCTCTGATGTCCTAGTGGATGCTGGGAACTCCGTAAGGACCATGGGGATTATACCAAAGCTCCCAAACGGGCGGGAGAGTGCGGATGACTCTGCAGCACCGAATGAGCAAACACAAGCTCCTCCTCAGCCAGGGTATCAAACTTGTAGAACTTTGCAAATGTGTTTGAACCGGACCAAGTAGCAGCTCGGCAAAGCTGTAATGCCGAGACCCCTCGGGCAGCCGCCCAAGAAGAGCCCACCTTCCTTGTGGAATGGGCTTTTACCGATTTTGGATGCGGCAATCCAGCCGCAGAATGAGCCTGCTGAATCGTGCTACAGATCCAGCGAGCAATAGTTTGCTTTGAAGCAGGAGCACCCAGCTTGTTGGGTGCATGCAAGATAAACAGCGAGTCAGTCTTCCTGACTCCAGCCGTTCTGAAAACATATATTTTCAAAGCCCTGACTACGTCCAGCAACTTGGAGTCCTCCAAGTCCCTAGTAGCCGCAGGCACCACAATAGGTTGGTTCAAATGAAACGATGACACCACCTTTGGGAGAAATTGGGGACGAGTCCTCAATTCTGCCCTGTCCATATGGAAGATCAGATATGGGCTTTTACATGACAAAGCCGCCAATTTCGACACACGCCTAGCCGATGCTAAGGCCAACAGCATGACCACTTTCCACGTGAGATACTTTAGTTCCACGGTCTTAAGTGGCTCAAACCAGTGGGATTTCAGGAAATCCAACACAACGTTAAGATCCCAGGGTGCCACTGGTGGCACAAAAGGGGGCTGAATATGCAGCACTCCCTTAACAAATGTCTGAACCTCAGGCAGTGAAGCCAGTTCTCTTTGAAAGAAAATGGATAGGGCCGAAATCTGGACCTTTATGGACCCCAATTTTAGGCCCATAGTCACCCCTGACTGTAGGAAGTGCAGGAATCGACCCAGCTGGAATTCCTCTGTAGGGGCCTTCCTGGCCTCACACCAAGCAACATACTTCTGCCATATACGGTGATAATGTTTTGCGGTCACGTCTTTCCTAGCTTTTATCAGCGTAGGAATAACTTCATCCGGAATGCGTTTTTCCGCTAGGATCCGGCGTTCAACCGCCATGCCGTCAAACGCAGCCGCGGTAAGTCTTGGAACAGACAGGGCCCTTGTTGCAGCAAGTCCTGTCTGAGAGGCAGAGGCCATGGGTCCTCTGTGCGCATTTCTTGCAGTTCCGGGTACCAAGTCCTTCTTGGCCAGTCCGGAACAATGAGTATTGTTCTTATTCCTCTCTTTCTTACTATTCTCAGTACTTTTGGTATGAGAGGAAGAGGAGGAAACACATATACCGACTGGTACACCCACGGTGTCACTAGGGCGTCCACAGCTATCGCCTGAGGGTCCCTTGACCTGGCGCAATATCTTTTTAGCTTTTTGTTGAGGCGGGACGCCATCATGTCCACCTGTGGCAGTTCCCATCGGTTTGCAATCAGTTGGAAGACTTCTTGATGAAGTCCCCACTCTCCCGGGTGGAGGTAGTGTCTGCTGAGGAAGTCTGCTTCCCAGTTGTCCACTCCCGGAATGAACACTGATGACAGTGCTTGCACGAGATTCTCCGCCCATCGAAGAATCTTTGTGGCTTCCGCCATTGCCATCCTGCTTCTTGTGCCGCCCTGGCGGTTTACATGGGCGACCGCCGTGATGTAGTCTGACTGAATCAGCACTGGCCGGTTTCGAAGCAGGGGCTCTGCTTGACTCAGGGCGTTGTAAATGGCCCTTAATTCCAGTATATTTATGTGTAGAGAAGTCTCCAGACTTGACCACAGCCCTTGGAAGTTTCTTCCCTGAGTGACTGCCCCCCACCCTCGGAGGCTTGCATCCGTGGTCACCAGGACCCAGTCCTGTATGCCGAACCTGCGGCCCTCTAGAAGGTGAGCACTCTGCAGCCACCACAGAAGAGACACCCTGGCCCTGGGGGACAGGGTGATCAGTCGATGCATCTGAAGATGCGATCCGGACCACTTGTCCAACAGATCCCACTGAAAGATCCTTGCATGGAACCTGCCGAAGGGAATGGCTTCGTATGAAGCCACCATCTTTCCCAGGACTCACGTGCAGTGATGCACCGATACCTGTTTTGGTTTCAGGAGGTCCCTGACCAGAGATGCTAATTCCTGGGCCTTCTCCACCGGGAGAAACACCTTCTTCTGTTCTGTGTCCAGAATCATGCCCAGGAAAAGCAGACGCGTCGTAGGAATCAGCTGCGACTTTGGAACATTCAGAATCCAGCCGTGCTGTAGTAACACTTCCTGAGAGAGTGTTACGCTGATCAACAACTGCTCCCTGGACCTCGCCTTTATCAGGAGATCGTCCAAGTACGGGATAATTATAACTCCCTTCTGCCGAAGGAGTATCATAATTTCGGCCATTACCTTGATAAATATTCTCGGTGCCGTGGACAGGCCAAACGGCAACGTCTGGAACTGGTAATGACAGTCCTGTACCACAAATCTGAGGTACTCCTGGTGAGGTGGGTAAATGGGGACATGCAAGTAAGCATCTTTGATGTCCAGCGACACCATAAAATCCCCCTCTTCCAGGCTTGCAATAACCGCTCTGAGCGATTCCATTTTGAACTTGAATTTCTTTATATGAGTGTTCAAGGACTTTAGATTCAGAATGGGTCTCACCGAACCGTCCGGTTTCGGTACCAGAAACATTGTGGAATAGTAACCCCTTCCCTGTTGAAGGAGGGGCACCCTGACAATCACTTGCTGGAGGTACAGCTTGTGAATTGCCGCCAGCACTACCTCCCTTTCCATGGGGGAAGCTGGCAAGGCTGATTTGAGGTAACGGCGGGGGGGAGTCGCTTCGAATTCCAGCTTGTATCCCTGAGATACAATTTGTATAGCCCAGAGATCCACCTGTGAACGAACCCACTGGCTGCTGAAGTTTCGGAGACGCGCCCCCACCGCACCTGGCTCCGCCTGTGGAGCCCCAACGTCATGCGGTGGACTTAGTGGAAGCAGGGGAGGACTTTTGTTCCTGGGAACTTGCTGCATGGTGCAGCTTCTTACCTCTACCCCTGCCTCTGGCAAGAAAGGATGCACCCCTGACCCTCTTGCCTTTTTGGGAACGAAAGGACTGCATTTGATAATATGGTGCTTTCTTAGGCTGTGAGGAAACCTGAGGCAAGAAAGTGGACTTTCCAGCTGTCGCTGTAGACACGAGGTCCGACAGACCGTCCCCAAACAATTCCTCACCCTTATAAGGCAAAACTTCCATGTGTTTTTTAGAATCAGCATCTCCTGTCCATTGCCGAGTCCATAAGACCCTCCTGGCAGAAATGGACATAGCATTAATTCTAGAGCCCAGCAGGCAAATGTCCCTCTGAGCATCTCGCATATATAAGACGACGTCTTTGATATGGCCCAGGGTTAGCAAAACAGTATCTCTGTCTAGGGAATCTATGTCGTCTAACAGAGTATCTGTCCACGCTGCTACAGCACTACACATCTAGGCTGAAGCAATAGCAGGTCTCAATAGAATACCAGAGTGTGTATACACTGACTTCAGGATAGCTTCCTGCTTTCTATCCGCAGGCTCCTTTAAGGCGGCCGTATCCTGAGACGGCAGGGCCACCTTTTTAGATAAGCGTGTCAGCGCCTTGTCCACCCTAGGGGATGTTTCCCAACGTAACCTGTCCGTTGGCGGGAAAGGGTACGCCATCAGTAACCTCTTAGAAATCACTAATTTCTTATCAGGGGAACTCCACGCTTCTTCACACAATTCATTTAATTCATCAGATGGGGGAAAAGTCACTGGCTGCTTTTTCTCCCCAAACATATAAACCCTCTTGGTATTAACCGGGTTACTCTCAGAAATGTGTAATACATCTTTCATTGCAATAATCATGTATCGGATGGCCTTGGACATTTTAGACTGTAAATGTGCCTCATCATCGTCGACACTGGAGTCGGACTCCGTGTCGGCATCTGTGTCAACCATCTGAGATAGAGGGCGTTTATGAGCCCCTGACGGTTTCTGAGTCGCCTGGGCAGGCGCGGGCTGAGACCCCGGCTGTCCCAAGGCTGCAGCGTCATCAAACCTTTTATGTAAGGAGTTTACATTGTCATTTAAGACCTTCCACATATCCATCCAATCAGGTGTCGGCCCCGACGGGGGCGATACCACACTTATCTGCCCTTGCTCCGCCTCCACGTAACCTTCCTCATCAAACATGTCGACACATCCGTACCGACACACCGCACACACACAGGGAATGCTCAGACTGAGGACAGGACCCCACAAAGTCCTTTGGGGAGACAGAGAGAGAGTATGCCAGCACACACCACAGCGCTATATAACACAGGGATTTTCACTGCTAATAAGTGATATACCCAATAGCTGCTTTTTTTGTATTCTTTGCGCCTAAATTTATGTGCCCCCCCTCTCTTTTTAACCCGTCTTGTACCTGGATACTGCAGGGGAGAGCCTGGGGAGCGTGCTTCCAGCGGAGCTGTGAAGGGAAAATGGCGCTGGTGTGCTGAGGAAGAAGGCCCCGCCCCCACAGTGGCGGGCTTCTGTCCCGCTTTTAGTGTAAAATAATGGCGGGGGTTTTTACATATATACAGTGCTAGACTGTATATATGTATGTTTTTGAGCCAAAGGTACCTCAATTGCAGCCCAGGGCGCCCGCCCCCCCCCCCCCCCCAGCGCCCTGCACCCTACAGTGACCGGAGTGTGTAAGTGTGCTGGGAGCAATGGCGCACAGCTGCGGTGCCGTGCGCTACCTTAATGAAGACAGGAGTCTTCAGCCGCCGATTTCGTCGTCTTCCAGCTTCTGTTCTTCTGGCTCTGCAAGGGGGACGGCGGCACGGCTCCGGGAACGGACGATCGAGGACAGGTGCCTGTGTTCGAACCCTCTGGAGCTAATGGTGTCCAGTAGCCTAAGAAGCACAAGCTAGCTGCAAGCAGGTAGGTTTGCTTCTCTTCCCTTAGTCCTACGTAGCAGTGAGTCTGTTGCCAGCAGAAGCTCACTGAAAATAAAAAACCTAATAAATACTTTCTTTTCTAGTAAGCTCAGGAGAGCCCACTAGGAGCACCCAGCTCTGGCCGGGCACAGATTCTAACTGAGGTCTGGAGGAGGGGCATAGAGGGAGGAGCCAGTGCACACCAGATAGTACCTAATCTTTTTTTAGAGTGCCCAGTCTCCTGCGGAGCCCGTCTATTCCCCATGGTCCTTACGGAGTTCCCAGCATCCACTAGGACGTCAGAGAAATATGCTGTGTATTACCTTATAGCAACTAATAAAACAATTGCTGTTATAACATGCAGTGAGTGCACTGAATAAAGCCAATATGTGCTCACTGTGTTTGTTAGAACCCTACAAGCAGGGCCACCTTAACGTATAGGCACACATCGGCTGCTGCCCAGGGCCTCTCAATTCTATCGGCCTCTGAGCAGGGGCAGGTGGTGGTCACACAATCATAGCAACAAGGCAGCATTCTCTACCTGCCTCCCAGCCTGCAGCCACAGTGACTGGCTGTCAGTATGCTGACTGGTAGATGGCTGATCCACCAATCAGACAGCTGACAGCCATTCACTGCATGGAAACATGCGGAGAGACTGCGCAAGAGGGTCATGTTATAATTTATTTTATTGGTTCCCATGAATAGGTGTGCAGGGACCCCTGTGCATTGCTTTGCCCAGGGCCTACAGTGCTGTTAAGAAGGCCCTGCCTACACTTATCTATATATGTATTCATACCTTGTTATTTGAACAACATTATAAAACTGCAGCTACATGTGCAAAATCAGAAGCGCAGTAGAAGACCCAGTGACTTTCATTCCAAAAGTGACTGTTCATAAGTGCATAATATTTGGACTTGGATGAAAACTTTGTGGTCAACAAACACCTTATTTGTTAATTAGACATCGCTCTCCATGGCAGGCACAAAACACAGAACAAACTTGCTTGTAATTCCCTGCATGCCTGGAATGCTTTCACCTAGCTCCAGCCATCTGTAAAGTGAAGGAAGGGTCCAACCCACAACTCTGAGAATCCTCATTCTGTTTACAATCTACAGAAATAATAGCTCTATTGTCGCTAAACCAGTTATTAGTTATAAACAAACTGAAAGCATCAACAAGCTTTCCCCTGAACAAACAGACTGTGACATACTGGCAGTGACATTGGTAATGGACGGGAGGAAGAGCCTGCAGTTACACAAGTGTAACAGGACACACACAGAGCCTCATCAAGGAATACTTCTTAGACATAAGGTGATTTATATTCTGCTTTTATCAAGAAGTAAATACCTTACCAGCAAGAAATTTCAAGTATTTTCAGTGGAGAGATAAGAATGTACAGCTTGCTGTATGACCCAGGTGCCAAGTATATACCTCTTATCATGAGATGTGCAATTTCATAATGATTATAGAAACACACACTGTAACTAGAAGTGCTCATTACTTAGAAGTTACATTATAACAGATAGGCTATCAGATTACATTACTAACTACTAATGATCATGTCAGCATTGCAAAAACAATCTTTCACAAGCAATAAACAAAATCCCTTGAAAACATATACCATTATACAAACCACCCTGTATTTTGTACCTTGCCTATAATCTCCTATTAATATAACCAACTAGGTGATTCATCGCGCCCTACGGGCGCTCTTCACACCGTCGGAAGGGGCTACGCCCCCTTAACCCCTGCACGCCTTTCTGGGGTTCAATATATGGAGTATTACCTGCATTCCTAGTTTTGTTAGTGTTTGAATATTGCACAATGATGGGGCGTCCGATGGTGAAGGGGGCGTAGTCCCTTGCAACAGGAAGGGGTTTGGGGAGTGGGGACCGCGGATGGGGGAGGGGGTATGAAGGCGCTGTGTGTGGGGTAGGAGCAGGGGTGTCACAGGTGGGGGATGGCAGCTGCGGGGCTGTTGCGGATGGAGGAGGGGTTCCGAAGGCGCTGCAGATGGGGAAGGGGTGGGTGCGGGTGTGCAGTGGATGGGGGAGGTGTCCAGGGGGCGCGGTGGGTGGGGGAGGGGTGGATGCGGGGGTAACGTGGGTGGGGGAGTGGCGGGTGCGGTGCTGTTGCGAATGGTGTAGGCGATGCAGATTGGGAAGGGCCTGCTGCGTGGGTGGGGTAGGGGATCCAAAGGTGCAGCGGGCGGGGGAGAGCCAGATGCGGGGTGTGGCGGATGGGGGAGGGGCTGCTGCAGATGGGGGAGGGGTTTGGAAGACACTGCGGGTGGGGTAGGGGGTCCGAAGGCGCAGTGGGTGGGGGTGCCACGGGTGGTGGAGGGGCAGGTGCGGGGGTTTGCGGGGGATGGGGAGGGGTCCAGGGGCGCTGCAGATGGTGGAGGGGCAGATATCAGTGCACATAGTCTCTGTGGTAGTTAGTGAGGGTTGGTGATGGTGTGAGAGGGGTGAAGGCCAGTACACAGACAGGCAGTTAGAGAGCAGGATGAGGGCGACAGGGCATAGTGACGGGGAGTACTTAGCAGATATAGGGGTGGGCTACAGGTGTGATGTCACAGTGTGTGTACCTTTGCTCTCATGTGTGAGGTATGTGAGGTATGTGTGAGGTATGTGTGAGGTATGTGTGAGGTAAGGATGTGCGGGTCGTGGTGGCCACTAACCTCCAGGCTGCTGCTGTGAGATGGTGACTGCAGAGGGAGGGAGCTCAGACCCAGCAGCAATGGGTCGTGGTCAGCATTCCTTCCTGGCCCCGTTCCGCCGCACACTGTCCGCCCCGTCTGACGGGCGTCATTCCTCCATCCTGCATGGCAGCGTCAGCTGCTGTGATCGCGGAGCATAGGTAAGCGTCCGGAGCCCTGTGGGCGGGCAGGCATGGTGTTTCCCTGGAGAGGTGCGGCGCGCGTCCTTAGGCTGCAGACGGAGGGAGCTCCGGCCCAGCAGCAATGTTGATTAGTGCGTGTCCCGTCCTGGCGCTGTCCTGCTGCACATGCTCCGCACCGCTTGCCGTTGAGCATGGCAGCCCTTGTCTGTATGCTGCAGATGCTGATCTAGCGGTGCCTGAGTTAGCGCCCTCTCCCTGGGGTGTGGGTGTCAGGCGGCAGGTATGGTGTGTAGGTGGGAGAGGAGCTGCGGGCGGCGACTCGCTGCCTGCAAGTACCCTCCATATCAGCGCTGTTCCCCTCCCTGCAGATAGTGTCAGTGGCCGTGGTGTACTTTTGCTACTGGTGGCCAGGGCCGGTGCTAGGGTGTTCGGCGCCCCCCTGCAAACTATGAAATTTGCGCCGTCCCATATTCCTTTGTTGTGCATCGGGAAAAGTGGGGTGGTCACACAACTAAGGGGCATGGCCACACAATAGTACCCCCATTTAAAATTACGCCACAATGTAGCACAATCTTATTCATCTTATACGTAATGCCCCACCCGTAGTAGTAGCGTCCTTATACGTAATGCCCCACCCGTAGTAGTAGCGTCCATATACGTAATGCCCCCCCAATAGTAGTAGTGTCCTTATACATAATGCCCCCCCAGTAGTAGTAGCAGTTATATGTAATGCTCCCCAACAGTAATAGTAGCGTCCTTATACATAATGCCCCCCCAGTAGTAGTAGCATCCTTATACATAATGCCCCCCCAGTAGTAGTAGCGTCCTAATACATAATGCCCCCCAATAGTAGTAGTGTCCTTATACATAATGCCCCCCCCAGTAGTAGTAGCAGTTATATGTAATGCCCCACAACAGTAATAGTAGCATCCTTATACGTAATGCCCCACCCGTAGTAGTAGCGTCCTTATACGTAATGCCCCCCAGTAGTAGTAGTGTCCTTATACGTAATGCCCCCCCAGTAGTAGTAGCAGTTATATGTAATGCCCCCCAACAGTAATGGTAGCATCCTTATACGTAATGCCCCCCCAGTAGTAGTAGCAGTTATATGTAATGCCCCCCAACAGTAATAGTAGCGTCCTTATATGTAATGCCACCCCTGTAGTAGTAGCATCCTTATACATAATGTGCCCCCAGTAGTAGTACCGTCCTTATACATAATGCCCCCCCAGTAGTAGTAGCATCCTTACATGTAATGCCCTCCCAGCAGAAGTAGCACCGTCCTTATACATAATGCCCCCCAGAAGTAATAGAGTCCTTATACATAATCCCCCCCCCCAGTAGTAGCGTCCTTATATGTAATGCCACCCCTGTAGTAGTAGCATCCTTATACATAATGTGCCCCCAGTAGTAGTACCGTCCTTATACATAATGCCCCCCCAGTAGTAGTAGCATCCTTACATGTAATGCCCTCCCAGTAGTAGTAGCACCGTCCTTATACATAATGCCCCCCAGAAGTAATAGAGTCCTTATACATAATGCCCCCCCCAGTAGTAGCGTCCTTATATGTAATGCCCCCCAGTATTAGTAGCCTCCTTATACGTAATGTCCCCCTATAGTAGTAGCGTCCTTATACGTAATGCCCCCCCATAGTAGTAGCGTCCTTATACGTAATGCCCCCCCTATAGTAGTAGCGTCCTTATACGTAATGCCCCCCCATAGTAGTAGCGTCCTTATACGTAATGCCCCCCTATAGTAGTAGCGTCCTTATACGTAATGCCCCCCCATAGTAGTAGCGTCCTTATGCGTAATGCCCCCCCATAGTAGTAGCGTCCTTATACGTAATGCCCCCCCTATAGTAGTAGCGTCCTTATACGTAATGCCCCCCCATAGTAGTAGCGTCCTTATACGTAATGCCCCCCCATAGTAGTAGCGTCCTTATACGTAATGCCCCCCCTATAGTAGTAGCGTCCTTATACGTAATGCCCCCCCATAGTAGTAGCGTCCTTATACGTAATGCCCCCCTATAGTAGTAGCGTCCTTATACGTAATGCCCCCCCATAGTAGTAGCGTCCTTATGCGTAATGCCCCCCCATAGTAGTAGCGTCCTTATACGTAATGCCCCCCTATAGTAGTAGCGTCCTTATACGTAATGCCCCCCTATAGTAGTAGCGTCCTTATACGTAATGCCCCCCTATAGTAGTAGCGTCCTTATACGTAATGCCCCCTCTATATTAGTAGCGTCCTTGCATGTAATGGCCCCCCCAGCAGTGGCGTCCATAAAGTGCGCACACACAGACATACCTCACACACACACAATTCACACATATATACAAACACACACACCCCACCATATATACACACACACAGACACACACACACACTATATACACACACACACACACACTATATATACACACACACACACACACACCACTATATACACACACGCACACACATTTCTCTCTCACCCTCCACTTACCAAGTCTGGCTGGCCGTCACTGCAATGCTGATTCCACCACTGTTCAGCTGTCTGGTCCCGTGTAGCTCCGCCCATCTATTCCGTGTAACTCCGCCCCCTCGTGACGCCGTAGCTCCGCCCCTTTTTCGAGACCCGCACAGCACACAGCCCGCTGTCACAGGTGATTGGGGGGGGGGGGGGCGGGGGGGGGACAGGCACAGCAGCCGGCAGCTAGTGGCCATCCTCACCTCCTATACTGTAAGGTAGGGTCTTGCACCTGACTGCTGCTGGCGCTGGGTATGGAGTAGCTCCCTGCAGCAGATGCAGTTGACTCCGCCCAGCTCTGTGACTCCGCCCAGCGTTACGAGCACAGAGTCACAGATTAAGGCAAATATATAGGAGATGCAGATCTTTATTGCTCTATCTCTTTACTCCCAATATTTCTCTACGTATAGTGCAAGTGAGAACAAATGTGCATTTGTTTCTATAGCTCACCAGTGTCTACTAGAAATGATGGGTTGTATAACGAGATGTGGTCAGGATCCTCACAGCTGGAATCCCGGCAGCGGGATTCCACAGGTAAGTACAGAGGTTAGTCACTAGGGGGAGGGTTAGGCTACGAGGAGGGGGTTAGGGTTAGGCTGTGGTTGGGGGGAAGGTTAGGGATAAAATCTTACTGGGATCCATTGGGATTTTGACTGTTGGGATGCAGCTGTTGGCATCCTGACCATCGGGAGAGTAACTTCTATAGAACAGCAGTCCTTCAGCAGATGTGGAACAGGATGAAGAATAGGGCATGTTAAAACTATGGCAGGACATGCTGGGATGTGTAGTTGCACAGCAACTGAAGGGCTGCATGTTGAATACCTCTGCTATTGAATTCCTAGAACCCTCAAGAATTAAGAAAAATCCCCTTGAGCCAGCCCAACTATTCATGGACATAACTTACTAAATGACTTTCCATCTTGCAATATAAATAATAACACCATGTTGTGAACACTGCATGAAATATGCATCTACATGCTATGGGGCATATGTATTAATAATCACGGAACTGCCCCGATTATTAGCACTTAATTTTGCAGTGGTGTTTCCCAGTATGTAAGCAGGGAAACCTGAAGGGACAGCGGTAGATACAACCACTGTCCCTGCCAGTTACTTCCCTGGCATTTTGGATGAGTTTTCAACACTGGTCTTCACTGGTACACATCCTATACAGATTTTTCCCTATTTATTTTAATTAGAATAAATATACATATCATTGATAGCACTGTTCCCTTTAAGCTGTGTGTATCACAAATGAAAGCATGTCTTCCCCCTGAAGAGATGAATCCAGAATTTGCTGTTCAGTATAACCCTGCATTATGGATTATTTTTTTATTTCCTTACCAGTTTAATTATTCATTCTGGCTTATGCTGGTGTTTTGGGTGCCACACCCTGCACCTAGATATAGCGCTAGGGACCCCAAATATACTGAGACGCCTTGATGCGGCTTTGGGGCTTATTCACACATTTGCACAAATATGTGTAACGAAGATCTCTGAATTCCAATATTATGTGGGATTTATATTAGTGATGAGCGGATTCGGTTTTACTCGGTTTTACTCGGTTCTCAAAACGGCATCTTATTGGCTCACGGATGTCACGTGTTTTGGATAGCCAATAAGATGCCGTTTTGAGAACCGAGTAAAACCGAGTAAAACCGAACCTCGCTCATCACTAATTTATATCTGGCTACTGTTATCATTCAGGGTGCTGGGGGAAACAATGTCTCTCTTTTTTCTTGCTTAGAAATACCCCTCCATTTCGAGCATCTGAATGATATCATTAAGCTGATTGAGCATCTACCATTATATATGTCTGTTGTGAGAGGCAGAGAGGTTCCTGCACTAGGAGGAGGTGCAGGCCCTGACATGCCACAAGGAGTATTATGGGGTTGCTCCAAGGTAGGTAGCTCTTAGCTTAGACATATTGTAGTAAGGAGCCATTATCATGTGGCTCCTTGCTGGTTAATCATAGACCCAGATTGGGGTAATGGAGGTGTGGGGTTTGGTGCCTCTGGACTGGCTGAGCTGGATGGCTTTAGTGTGGCATACCTTTACATTCTATTAACACTTTTCACTTATTAATTTTTTAACACTATTTCTCTATTTTAATTACATTTCATTTTTGTATCACCTTCTCTATAGCTTCGGCTTCCTAAATACTAATTTATTAACACTATAGTTTTTTCACTGGTATGCTATCCTGGGCTTTCTGGCTTATGCTGGTGTTTTGGGGTGCCACACCCTGCACCTAGATATAGCGCTAGGGACCCCAAATATACAGAGACGCCTTGATGCGGCTTTGGGGCTTATTCACACATTTGCGCAAATATGTGTAACGAAGATCTCTGAATTCCAATATTATGTGGGATTTATATCTGGTTACTGTTATCATTCAGGGTGCTGGGGGAAACAATGTCTCTCTTTTTTTTCTTGCTTAGAAATACCCCTCCCTTTCGAGCATCTGAATGATATTATTAAGCTGATTGAGCGTCTACCATTATATATGTCAGTTTAGTTATTAACATAGTTATAATCTTCAGAGCGCAGTTTAAAGGGGCACGTAACAGGCAGCACTGCTACCAAACTTACGTAAATCCTCATTGCATCATGAGTACAGCATGGATGTTCAACAGCCCTGTAATATTCACCTTACTTCATTGCGAGTCTTTACCACAGTTTTGTACAACTCAGGAATCTTGCGCTCAATCATGGGCCTGAGATTCTCTTTCAGTCTATTGTAATTTTTCTTCAGTTCTTGCTGATATTCCCTCTGATCAGAAGTAATAAGTCTCTTGTTTTTCTCTACTGCCTCTCCGCACCTGCAAGGGAAATAATTGTAAAGTGTTATGTGTATGAATTAACCATACAAAGTACAGGTAGTCTGGGAGCTTGGAATTATGGAAGAAAATTAATTTAGTGCAGGAGGAGACAGCGAGCAAAAGACACCAAGCCTCCTTCTACTTTTGAGGCAGCCGATGGGGCAGAAACCTTGCTCAGATCAAGCTTTTCGTGGAGTATCAAGTGGATAGGAGATGCCTATCTCCTTCTCTAACTCTGCCACAGTCATCCTGGCATCCACCCCAATTATGGCCCACATGGCAGCAACATTGTCCTCTGTGCTGGAGGACACAGTTCGGCCACAGCATTCCTAGTTTTCCAGGAGCCATGTACCATGCTGAAATCTGCAAACCTCTTCAACACAGTGGATCGGGATGGTGTTTCCTCCCTAAAAGCAGCTCACAGTTGGTCAAAACTCTCCTGCTGTCGCACACCACTCTTGTAGTTGTAGAAGATCATGGCTCTCCAGTGGCCTCTCTTGAGCTCCGTAATGAGTTTGTGAAGAAAGTGAACATGCTGATTTCTTCAGAGTGCAGTGCTGCTTATATACGGTTCTATGCCTTGACATTTCACAAGAAAATTAGTCAGAGATTTAGTTTACAGTCAGATTATGTCTACTCTACCTGTGCACTGCACATCTGGAAACTTATTGCACACCAATCATATATCTGGTATAACTAATGCAAAAATAAAATAAAAAAACTCAGGTTGTACCCATCGATGCTCTGCTGCAGAGCAGGTACATCTACCCATGTCACATGCAAAATTATCAACAGGATAATGAAGACAGTAGGAGTACAATGCCTGTAAGTAGCAATAAATATAATGAGAAACAGTGTACTTCTTCTATTACAGATGTGAATACCACTTTAACTTACCATGAACTGGTCTGCACAACTATCATGGTACAAAGAGTAATAATGTGCTGTAAACTGTTAGCAACAAATCCATGTAAACAAACACATGAAATAAAATGATCTGCTATGGATTATAGCACATGTTCTACATGTCTCATTTTATGAAAGCCCTATGTTGTTTTTTGTTTTATTTTTCAAGAAAATTTGCAGTATTATGTTCTGTAAGTGGAAGCTCCTATGGATTCTTTATGTACACCATTCTTCCACTGCAGTGTAGGCTAGATTCACACCTGTAGAGAAAATAGGGAGACACACCCAGAAGTCTATAGAAAGAAATCAGATAAGGCTAAACTCATATTACATATTGAACCTCGTTCAATAGCAACATGACATAAAAACTTTACAACGTGCTACATGGTATTTTACCCACCTCCTCACTATTGTCTATTCTTCCACCATCTGATACTACTGCATGGTCTACCAGCTCCTGTCCCATGCCTGCACCTGTCCCACTAGCTTCTATTGGGGCATCAACCTTTTGTTATCAGTGTGCAAGAAAACAACCAGGTAAGCTCAGTGTGCCAGTTCTTCATTTTTATGACATAAAATGCTTCCACATACAGTACCCCTTATATGTTATCAAACACCTCCACAAGCTCCTTATATGACATCAGCTTCCTCCACATTTCCCTTTTATACCATCAGACCCTCCCACATGCCTCTTTTGTGCCATAAGACATCTTCACATGCCTCTTTACCTCTGGAGCCCATGTAGAGACAGTCGCATTTTGTTCATCTGCCCCTCAGTGGAGAACACTGACTGTGACCTCACACGTTATTCAAGCCACCAATGCAAAAGTGCAAAACCATGATCCTGTTTCACCTCCTAGCGAAGAGTCAGTAGCCATGCCAACTGTTCTGTGTGCCATGTTTGGCACGCATGCCAGGGGGTTGGCAACCCCTTCTCTAGACTGTAAGCTCTCACAATCAGGGTTCTTTCTACCATTGTTTTATGGCTGCACTATTAAAAGATAAACAGTCATTAGGTCGACACCATATGGTCGACAGTCAAAAGGCCAACGGGTTAAAGAGGCCGACATTGTCAAAAGGGCAATAGTTAAATGGCCAACAGGGTCAAAAGGTCAACAAAAAAATAAATTGTGTTTTTACCCACATTTGTTATTTGCTCACCACGCTTCGGGCTCGGTGGCTCGCTCTGCTTCGCTCGCCACAAGGTTACTAAAGGTAATAGTTTGTGACATGGATGGTAAATGAGGTAACAGTTGTAAAAGCCCTAAAAACATATGTTAACCTTTTGATCCGGTCGATCTTCTGACTGTCAACCTTTTGTTTGTTGACCTTTTGACCCTGTCGACCATAAGGTGTCGACCTAATGACTGTCTATCTTTTAAAGGTCTATCTATACATTGGAACCCCTCAATGTTGTCTGTGTTTATTCTCTATTTATATGTAACTGTATTTTTATGATTGTATATCTGATTGGCCCGGGCTGTAGTGTTTGGGTTTCAGACACTGGATAAGACAGTGTCTAGTTAGACAGTCAATAGGTTGACCCCATATGGTCAACATGGTCAATATGTCAAAAGATCGATAGGTAAAAGGTCGACATGACAATGGTTGACACACAAATGGTCAACACAAGTTTTCTTTTTTTTTCCAACTTTTGCTTCATTTTCCATCCACATGGACTATGATTGGGAATAGTAACCTTGCCTGAAGCGTGTTGCCCTTTTAAACCTGTCGACCATTTTACTGTCAACCTTTTGACTCTGTCGACCATATGGGGTGAACCTACTGACTCTCTATCCATTTACTGTAGATCCACTGAACCACACTCGTAGAGTTTCTGACACATAATACTGTAAATAAAATATAATGATGCATAATTTGCGGTCAAGCATCCAAAAACGCATTTTTCGGAAGTTTGGTCGCTTAACACATAGGCATCAAGCTTGGATGAGGTGGGCAATGACATCTTTAAATGATGTTACCCTATAGAAGACTATGGGCTTCTCTCCATGTTTCCCCCTAAGAGGGATCCAGAACCCCCCCGCGGAGCATGCGTCAATTAACACAACTGCAGAAGGACTCCCAGGTCCTAAACCCAGAAGTCCTTCTATCGCCAAAGTATACTGTGTTAGTAAACGCTGTTATACTTGCGATGAGTGGCGATATACGTCGCATTCAAAATGTGATGCGTCATGCATTCTGACCATAATCTGTTAACAGTTTAGGTTTTAAGGCTAGTCATACTCAAGCACAGGTGGCTTAATTAGTACCTAAGTTATTTTGATTTAACTATCTATGCTCAAGAACAGATAGCACTAAATCCTGGACAATCATGTCATTTTGGCCCCGTCCCTCCCCGAACAACACGCAGCTACTGTAGGTAAGAGATATGTGTGTGTGCGTGTGTGTGCAATGTATGTGTGACTGTGACATATACTGTGTGTGTGTGTGTGTGTGTTTACAGTATATGTTTGTATGTGTGTGTGTACAGTAAATGTTCATATATGTATTTGCGTAATGTACTCTTGTCACATATACTAACGTGTCTGTGTTTGTGTATGTCTGTCTGTCTATCTATCTATCTATCTATCTATCTATCTATCTATCTATCTATCTATCTATCGAACCATTGGAAAAATACTGCGTTTTTCCTTGCAGTCCTTTTTTTGTATCTTTGCCTCTGCATTCTTGTCTCAGCTACTGTCTGGCATCTTTTGATGTACCTGTGTTCTGTTCATGTTTCCTTTAAAACTTCTTGCAGGTGTCGATGGTGCACACGATGGTGGCGTGTCCACGACCCCCGGTGGAGTAAAGCTGGCCAAACACTTGCCCGATATGGCCTGTTTTCACCCGATTACGACGGATCAGGTCGAGAAACCAGGTGAAAAGTGGACAAATCGGATGTGTTTGACATCTGATCCGAAGCGCGGTCCCGTGCGCATCGGATCGGAGTTGAAGATCGGACGAGCCGTAGGAGAAATCACAGGCAATGAAAGTGGGTGTCCCAGGGGTTGCACACTAGTGCACAATGGGAAGGCTCAAACTAGCATTTACATATTATTGCAGCCACAACTCCAGCAGATTTAGCAGCGTTCACCACTGAATCAGGCTCCTGCCCTGTGATTTGTCTACTACTGTAACTAATGAAACCAATTACTCAGGGAGTAGCCACCCATTCCATGCTTTTTCTTTTATTTCAGAAAGCCTGAAGAGCTTTCCACATTACGTAATTAAAACTAAAATCTACAGGGTCGGAGTGGCTAAAAATCACTGATGGGCCCCACTCCCTTCTATTATGTCGGGTTCCAAACCATGCATTCTTTTTATATATACATTGAAACCTGGACGAGTCGGAACATGAATTAGCATGGGTGCTTGTGTTTTTTTTTCTGGAGAAACCACATCAAGCTTTATCCTCCAGCCAATCAAAATTAGTATTTGTGTTAACAGCTCTAATGTTTAAAATATAGCATTGATATAGCAAATTGCAAACTAAAGGTCCATACACACTAGATGACGTTGCTCTATGAGCGACGTCTAGTGTTTCCCGGGCCAGGTGGTCGATGGTCGCCCGTACACACAGAGTGATATGAACGCTCACATTGCTTAGTGACGTCATGCAGCCTGTCGGCCGTGCATGCAGCTCCTGGACGACAGTCCACATAGAGCATGCATGCACTGACGACAGCGGCAATCGTTGCCTACCCGCGAGGCCGTGTATCGATCGTCGCTGGCGGCATACACATTTGGCGAGAAAATTAGCGACATCGCTCAGGAAGGGGGAAAATCGCTAATTTTTTCAGCAAGTGTGTATGGGCCTTAAGACTGTAGCTAAAAAAACAGCCCCAAACAAACAATATTTACAGTACGTCATCCCAGTGGTAATAACTTAGATTTTTTTATTCTTTACAATGGCATGTATTTGGCCTTTACTAGACCTAGAGCAGCTGTCATTGAGTTTTAGACACTAGTTGGCGTGTACATGCATCCACTATCCTGTGTAGAGTTCATTAATGTGGTATATAGATAGGAGCATCAATATCTGTTTTATTATTATATATGTTACATTTTAGTGCATTCCAGACTAGTATACTAAATAATCAAGTAGTTTATAGTGCAAAAACAATCAGTAGTTATATATTTAGAAAGGGGCCCCACTGTAGTATCCATGTTGTCTGTCCTCTTTAATGGCTGGCCAATCCTTTGTGATAGCTGGCAAACGCAGGATTTCTAGAGTGGGATTTACAAATGCAGTCCACAATCTCCCAGTCTATGGAATATTAGAGCAAGTGCCGGAGTCTGGGGGAGCTGTAGAAGAACCTACAAATGACCCTTGACATTAATGTACACATTCGTCTTTTTATACACTGAATACTGTATAGAATACAGTATTAATATTTAATACTATAGATGGTATAAAGTATATGCTGTATCAAACATTTATAGAATATAAATTCATGGTCAGGGACAGGTTAAATATACCATAACAAATAAATAAATAAATACACAGACATTATAGAACCAGTACTGCACTTTCTAAGCACACATTCCCCCACCTCATGGTAAGACTCCTTTCTCTTCTTCCTGGCACTGGCAGCCACTGTACTCTCTGGTCCAGTGCACTGTTTGAGCTCTGCTCTGTCCCTTAAACTGCATGATGCTGCTGCAGATCTATTAATCGTATTATATACAGTACCACTGCTACTGTTGTCATGATTTGAGCCACTTGCCAAAAGGAGGGGGGGGGGGGGGGGGTTCCAGGCAACCAGACCCCCCCACCGAGTTAGAAACATAGAATTTGACGGCAGATAAGAACCACTTGGCCCATCTAGTCTGCCCCCCCCCCCTTTTTTACCATATTTTTTTTAATCTCAAACCTTATTTGATCCTCATCTCTTTGTAAGGATATCCTTATGTCTATCCCATGCATGTTTAAATTGCTCTACTGTCTTTGCCTCTACCACCTCTGATGGTAGGCTGTTCCACTTGTCCACTACCCTTTCTGTGAAGTAATTTCTCCTAAAATTTCCCCTGAACCTTCCCCCTCCATTCTCAGTGCATTTCCTCATATCCTATTGCTTCTCTTCATTCTGAGAATGTTCCCCTCCTGGACTTTGTTAAAACCTTTGATATATTTGAAAGTTTCTATCATGTCCCCCCTTTCCCTTCTCTGCTCCAAGCTATATTGAGATTTTTTAGACTTTTTGGATATGTTTTGTGATGTAGGCCATGCACCATTTTAGTTGCCCTTCTTTGTACAGTCTCTAATGTATTTATATCCTTTTAAAGATATGGCCCCCAGAATTGAACACAGTATTCTAGATGAGGCCGTACAAGTGACCTATACAGTGGCATTATTATCACTTCTTTCTTTCTTTTCTTTGAGAATATAATTATTGGGTTTTCGTAATAAAACAAAGAAAGATACAAACATTTGTGCAGTCTTATAAAAAGGATAAGGAATACATCTAAGCAAGACAATAGGGAGATATAAACATAACATGAAGTACCGTACTTAGAGAAAATACAACATAATGGACAGAAAGATCCAGGATCAGAGTAGGCTTATAGTAAAAATGACAAAAAACAAATCCAAGAGTTCGATCTTCAGTCAAGTGGCATAATGGACCTGCACAAATGGTACATCAAACATAACAGTAAAATAAAGAAGATAAAGAGAGAGCAAGAGGGACAAAACTAGAGAGGGAAGGGTGGGAGGGACATAGGGTACGGAGTCAGTTTCGGCAGAAACACATATAAACTATTTTGTGACAGGCATACAACAGAATGAGATCAAAAATACAATAGGACTCACATTACATGCATGAAGACAAGCAAATATTAGGTTAAACAAGTATTTTCAAGGGTCATTGGCCATGCGACGCAATAAGAATAATTTTGTTGAATCAAACAGACATAACACATGTTGTTAGTGGGAAGGGTCCAAGGATTCTATAAATAGGCCACATTTTCTGTAAAAATGTATAACATTACATTCTACATTAGGCAGAGTGGACTGGAGATCTAAGTATAAGGTGCGAATAAGGCGAGAACGCAAAGCATCAAGTCTAGGAGGGGATTTAATAATCCAATTAGTAAGAATCATCTTTTTCCCTAAAGTCAGAATAATATATAACAGTGGTATAAGGTGTTTCTTTTGTGACGGAATGCCCCAGTCCGTAAAGAGTAGGCCAAGCATTGCTTTGCAGTTTAGTTTCAACCTGAGATTGAACGTAGAATTAATAAACCATAATACTTTGTACCAGAATTTCTTTATTTTGGGGCAGTTCCAAAAACAATGTAAGAATAAAGCATTGGAAGTCCCGCATTTCTGACATTTCCCAGATTCAGAAGGGACCATATGTTTTCTTTGACCTGGTGTGATGTAGGCTCTGTGTGTAAATTTAACATGTGTCTCCTGAAGCTGTGTCGAGTGGAGTGCTTTGAGAATATTAGTAAAATTATCTGTCAGCTCCTTATGTGTTATGGGAGCAAGGTAATCCGCCTCCCAACTTCTGACAGTCGAAGCCCAGAGCTTCGTTTCAAACCCAGACAAAATGTCCCAATAAAGATAAGACTTTCTATAAGGTGAAAGCAAAACTAAGGCAACAATATGTGTAAGAGGGTCAATGTCAAGGGTCGGGTCATATGAGAGGGGTAAGGAGAGGACATAGTGTCTCAATTGCAAGTACATAAAAAAGTCTACACGTGGGACCTGGTATTTGTTAATTAAATCAGAAAAGGACAGTAATACACCCCCTGGGTCGAATACATCCTGAATTAATGCAATGCCCTTATGCTGCCAGTGAAGGAACCGTACATTG
Organism: Pseudophryne corroboree; assembly: GCF_028390025.1. Classification (NCBI taxonomy): domain Eukaryota; kingdom Metazoa; phylum Chordata; class Amphibia; order Anura; family Myobatrachidae; genus Pseudophryne; species Pseudophryne corroboree. The sequence continues at coordinate 516,051,167 of NC_086444.1, read as the reverse complement.
TCTAGAGCCGCTGGAAAACATGGAATGCCACAAAAAGATATACATTTGGAGTGAGCCGGGTTTCTCTTAAGTGATTTGTTTACGACCACCATGCCAAATAAGCATCTCAAGAGAGAGGGTTAGTACGAGCTGAGAGAGGAAGGCTAGCTTTAGGGGTATGAAGTAAAGCCCGGAGGTCATATGGAGCGCAAAGTGTTTGCTCTAAAGTGTAATTAGGTAGGTAGAGCAGGAGAGCAACCAATCAAATATATACCGAAATGCTACGGCTTTGGTAAAAGCGGATATATCTGGCACAGCCAAACCACCCGCACTTTTGCGTAATTTGAGCTTGACCAAAGCTACTCTGGGCCTTTTACCGGACCATAGAAATTGGCAAAAAGTTTTTCACAGTAGCGGAGGTCTGGTCTTGTCAGAGTATATGGTAGCATCTGGATAAGATAAGAAAGTTTAGGAAAAACAATACTTTTCAGTACAGCAACCCTCCCCATAAAGGGACAAGGGTAAAGGTGACCAGGCATCCAATTGTGTGGCAATGTTTCGGAGAATGGGAGTGAAATTAGGGGCATAGACATCGGACAAAGAGGGAGGTATATAGATGCCCAAATATTTCAACCTGGACATATTGTGTTTAAATATAGACAGGATAGAAGTAGAGGAAGAAGAAGTCAGAAGAGCAGACGCAGAAGAGGTCAACGGGAAGAGCTCAGACTTGTCATAATTGATTTTAAATCCTGAAAAGAGGCCAAATAAATTAATGGACTTAAGAATGGCTGGAATGGAGGTGGGGGGTCAGAAAGAAACAATAACATATCATCCGCAAACAGCGCAACCATGAGGGAGTGGTGGGCGATACGTATACCGTGAAAGTCAGGTAGGGTGTAAAGAGCAATTGCTAGGGGCTCAATGGCTAAAGCGAATAAGAGTGGGGAAAGAGGACAGCCCTGTCTGGTGCCTCTGCCCAAAGGTATAGGGGCCGACAGGTATCCATTACAAATAATGCGAGAATGGGAGTTAGTATACAATATACGTAAGAGAGAGATCAATTGATTAGGGAAGTTAAATTCACTAAGGGTGGTAAATAAATGTTCCCAGGAAACCAGATCGAATGCTTTCTCAGCGTCAAGCGACAGTAATAAGCATTAGAATCTAAAATAGCGCCTAACCAATGGGAAGCTGCGATTACCTTACGGATGTTAGCTGAGGAATGCCTGCCGATTATGAAGCCCGTCTGGTCCGAATGAACCACCCCAGGAAGCAAATATTGTATCCTATCTGCCAAAAGCTTTGTGAACAACTTATAGTCCACATTGAGTAGAAATATGGGTCTATAAGAGCCAGGCAGGCGGGGATTCCTGCCCGGCTTTGGCAGCAGGCGGATAACAGCGTCCGTAAAATATCTGGGCATAGAGGGGGCAATGAGTAGGGCATTAAAAAACGATACCAACGGGTCTATAAGTTTTGGCAGAAGTATTTTATAATACTCTCCCAAGAATCCATCTGGACCAGGGGACTTCACAGGCTTTAGCTGCTTTATGGCAGCTTCTATGTCTTGGGGCGTGAACGGGGCGCATATAGTGGCTTTCAAGTTAATCGGAATGGAAGGAGATTCAATAGACCCCCAAAAGGAAGACTCGCCAGAGACATCCCTGGGGGGCTGGGTATAGATATCTTTATAAAAATCATGAAACAAAGAAGCTATATCTTTACCAGTGGAGGCATAAGTGCCATCAGGGCACTGGATAGAATGGATAGGGGGATGAGGGAGCGGAAGATTTCACTAAATTGGAGAGTAAGCGGCCGATTTTGTTACCAAATCTATAAAACTTGTGGTCTTTGTAAAATGTATGTTTATCACCCATAGAAGCGAGAAGGCCATCAAATTTGTGCTTAGCTAAAACAAAACTAGATTTATTACTAGGAGTCGGGGTGGTCTTATAAGTCTGGTACGCTGCTGTTAGTTGAGATTGTAGTAGTTTATATGAGGAAGCACGTTCCTTTTTAGTCTGGGAGACATATTGAATTATACGACCCCTAATCACGGCCTTAGAAGTTTGCTAAAAGAGAATAGGGTCTGAATCCAGTACGGAGAGGTTATCTAGTCTGAACTCCTCCCAAAACACATCAAGTTTATTACGGAAACCCAAAGAAGAGGCAAAATAAGAGGGAAAGCGCCAAAGTTTATATGAGCCTACGTCTAAAGAGGAAGAAAGGACACCCAGATGAGAGAATGGTCAGAAAGAAACACCGGCTCAATGGGTGCATCAATTATATTAGAAAATAGAGAATCTGACAAAAGAATATAATCGAGAGAGTGAGCCATGAGCGGCAGATAGACATGTGAAGTCCCTGTCAACAGGGTGCAAGGCTCTCCATGCATCAGTTAGCATTAGTTGTTGTGAGAGAAAAGGGATGCCAACCTTAGGGGGCGGTCTTCTGTGGGCAGGAGAATTGGAGTCCATAAACGGGGAGGAAATAACATTAAAGTCACCCCCTAAGAGTGAACAATTAGACATAAAGGGGGCCAGTTTGTGTAATATCATTCGAAAAAACAGCGCAGAGTGTGAATTAGGGGCATAAATATTACAAAAAGTATATCAAGAGGTAAAAAGGGCAAAGTTTACCAGCACATATCTACTGCCAGGGTCAATATCAGTGTGTAGTACTTCTATAGGAAGTCGCTTCTTTGCCAAAATAACAACTCCCCTAGCCTTGGGGCAGCCCTAAGGGGCAGCTGCAAGGACTGTCCAACCAAGAGTGGACAACTTCAATGTTTCTGGAAGCAATAAATGAGTCTCTTGTAGTAGTACTAAGTCTAAGTGTAGCTTATTTAAATAGAGTAGCAACTTCTTACATTTAATTGGGGAGTGGATACCCCCCACATTCCAAGAGCCCACCTTAATCAATGCCATATATCACAAAATGTATGTACTGTAGTGAACAAGTGACCCAGACTCCGCAACAAACAAGACAAGAAACCACAGGGGAGGGGGGGGGGGGAAGGGTTTGGGGGAGTCAAAAAGAAAAAGGCAAAAGAAAAAGGAGTATAAAGAATATTCCAATAACAATTCTAGGTAGAATAACTTCACAATTCACATATCCGAAATAAAGTAGGATGCAATTTTGTCTGGAAGGCGGAGCTCCCAGCCGAAACCGCCCTGTCTAAAAATGTGGGAGAGGGAACAATAGCCCCTCCAAAAACCAAACTAGTGACCATCCTGTAGGTAACAGACACCTGAACAGAAGAATCAAGGCAGAACAATGCCATAATATAACAGTTCTGGAATAAAGAGAAGACCCCCCCCGCCCAAAAAAAATGGCATATAGAATAGACAGCAGAGTGAATAACATAGGAATATGTAACAATAATAAACAATCAAATAAAGGGCAGAAGTAAATGCACGGGCTATACATCACCACCACAAAGAATGTCCCAATATTAGCAGCGGCAATATGGTGTTGAAGAATCAGGAAACAACCAAATCCATGTACATCCTTCCGAAAGGAAAGCACAGAAGTAGCAGAGAGGTTCATAGAGCATGCCGCAGACTGTAGGGAATGTCAAAGAGAGTGAGATAATAGAAATAGGTGAGATCCTCAAGTGTCATCATCAGCCAGTGGACGTGTTGGTTCCCGTACAAACATTGCTGCATCTTTGGCTGAAGTAAAAATTTTGTAGGACGTACCATTGAAGATTCTCAGACGAGCCGGGTAAAGGAGGGCGAATTTCCTCCCTTCTTGAGCCAATTGTGAACACACCGGAGTGAAGGCTTTACGAAGTTGTGTCAATTTAGGGGAATAATCCAGGAAAATAAGAATCTTGGAGCCATTCCACGTGAGATCTCTCATCCGTCTAGAGACGGATCAGATGGTTTCCTTGTGTATATAGTTCAGGCATTTGAACAAAACGACCTGGGGCCTAGAGGAGGAAGAGTCACGCAGCTGACCCGTCCGGTTGGCCCGTTCATTCACAAGATCTGAACAAACATCCTGGATATCAAGTAATTCAGGCAGGGTCTTCTTCAAAAAATGGTATAAGCCTGGCCCTTTAAGGGATTCTGGCAGTCCCACTACTTTTAAATTGTTCCTAGGCGATCTATTTTCCAAGTCGTCTAATTTAGCCCACATTTGCATGTCAGATTGTTTCAGCTGCGCAGTTAAATCTTGCAGAGAGGAAATGGCTTGGAAGTTTTCCCCGGCAGTGTGTTCTACTGTCAATACCCGCTTGGCCAGCTGTTTGTACTGACTCTTAATGTCCGTAACCACTTCTTGATGGGCAGCTGCATGAACTGCAGCTTGTTCATTTAGCATAGGCTGCACCGTCCCTCTCACAGCCTGCACTAAATCAGCATATGTAAGGAGGAGGGGGGAGAAGCAGCTGAGGTGTGAAGTGTTTTAGCAGGAGCTGTGAAGGGTTGTTGGACTTTAGAGGGAGTAGCAGAAGGCAGTTGTACCTGAGGGAGACTTATGGTGGAGGCATCCATGTCAGCAGCTACCCCGGCGGCCATCTCGTGGGACGCAGTGCAATCCAGGCGTGGGTGCTTTTTAGGCATCTGGCCAGATAAAAATTTGTCCATAGGGCAGTGTGGAGCAGGGGGGCGCCAAGCCCTTCAGAGGATATAGACACCTGGCTCAGTGGCACGGCTGTTATTAGCCACAAGTGTCAGGCTGACCGCGGCTTCTGTCTCAGCTATGTGCGGCTGGCGGCGGGGTTAATAGTGCCGCAGATCCAGCTACAGCCAGCGGGCTGGTGATCAGCGGGGCGGCAGCTAAGAGGCTCCCAAAAGCTCTGGGTGCATCCAGCTGGAGAGGTCACAGCGCGGCTCACGGCAGGGCCGAATAAGGGTCTCGTCACCGGAGTCCCGGAGCACCAGGGAAAATGCCCAGACAGTGGTCGAGTGTTGCTGCAGCACAGCAGGAGGTCACCATCATGGTTGGGTGGGCTTACAAAGCCCTAGCAGGGTAGAACGGGCTGTCGGCACCAGAGTTGAGGAGAGAGCCGCCTCACATCAGCTACGTCGGAACCAGAAGTCCTATTACTTCTTTCTTTCTGCTGCTGATTCCTCTGCCAATGCAGCCAAGCATCTGACTAGCCTTCCTCATTGCTTTGTTACACTGCTTACCTGGCTTTAAGTCACCTGAAATAATGACGCCTAGATCCCTTTCCTCCTCAGTAGTTTCCAGTAAAGTGCCAATAATACTATATTTAGCCTTTGGATTTTTGAGACCCAAGTGCATGATTTTACATTTTTTGGCAATAAACTTTAATTGCCACACTCTTGACCATTCCTCTAGTCTACCTAGATCCTCAATCATTTGTTTTACCCCACCTGGTGTGTCTACCCTGTTGCATACCTTTGCATCATCTGCATAAAGGCATACTTTCCCTTTAATGCCATTTGCAATGTAACCAATAAAGATATTAAAAAGCACTAGTCCAAGTACAGATCCCTGGGGTACTCCACTGGTAACATTTCCCTCCTGTGAATGCACTCCATTTACCACAGCTCTCTGTTTTTTATCCTGCAACCAAGATCTTATCCATTCAATATTCCTAGTATCCAATGCCAAGCTTTCAAGTTTATTCAGCAGTCTGCTATGTGGGACAGTGTCAAAAGCCTTACTAAAGTCTAGATAAGCTATATCCATGGCTCCACCTTTATCCATCACTTTAGTCACATAGTCAAAAAAGTCAATAAGATTTGTTTGACACGATCTCCCACCAGTGAATCCATGCTGTTTGAGATCCTGTAAATTGCTGGATTTGAGATGGTCTACAATTCTTTCTTTTAAGAGTGTTTCCATCAATTTCCCTACTACTGATGTAAGACTCACTGGTCAGTAGTTGTTTGCCTCTTCCTTGCTTCCACTTTTGTGCAGTGGGACTACGTCCGCTCTTTTCCCGTCCTCTGGAATTACTCCTGTAGCTAATGACTTGTTGAATAATTCTGTCAATGGTGCTACCAGCACCTCTTTAAGTTCTTATAGTATCATTGGATGTATCCCATCTGGCCCCATAGATTTGTCCACTTTAAGCTTTGAGAGTTCTGTTAGGACCTTCTCCTCTGTAAATGTACTTGTTTCATTTTCCTGAATATCCCTGCAACTTAACTGTGGCCCCTTCCCCTCTCTTTCAGTAGTGAATACTGAGCAAAAATAAATTAATAAGATGATCTGCTATTACATTGTCTCCCTCAACAAGACTCCCAGTCTCTGTCTTTAGTTTTATTATTCCACCTTTTGTTTTTCTCCTTTCGCTTATATACCTAAAAAAAAGTTTTGCCTCCTTTACCCACTGACTGGGCCATTTTCTCCTCAGCTTGTGCCTTTGCACATCTGATTACCTTCTTAGTCTCCTTCTGTCTAATAAGATATATCTCTGTTGTCTTCATTATTTTGTGCACACTGGCTTACTTTTACTTGTGTTTTTCCTAACACTTTTGATACAAAGGTCTGTTGCCGTTAATATTGCACTTTTTAATGTTTCCCACCACTCCTACACTGCTTCCAAGTTCCTCCACTCTGCCAAAGAATCACTTACACATTTTCCCATCCCTACAAAATCATCCTTCCTAAAATCCAACACCTTTGTTTTTGTATGGGGTGAGTTAGTCTCTGTCTTTATGCTGAACCATACTGCTTGATGATCACTGATCCTAGGTTTTCACCCACTTTTACGTCCGATATTCTGTCTCCATTTGTAAGTATTAGGTCTAATATTGCGTCTTTCCGAGTGGGCTCCTTCACCTATTGGTGCATGGATGCTCCGATGATGGGAATTTAAAATGTCCCTACTTCTAGTGGAACTAGCAACAGACACCTCCCAGTTTACTTCAGGAAGATTAAAGTCTCCCATGATTATTACCTCTCCTTTTAAAGCCATTTTAGTTATGTCCTGTACCAATAGGTTCTTGTCCAGTTCCTCTTCCTGCCCTGGTGGCCTGTATATCATACCAATATGAATAATAGACATCTCCCCTGTTTCTATGATCACCCGAAGATCCTCAGTTTTTTCTTCAATACTTTGTATTAAGGTAGTATTTATGCTTTTTTTTTTTTACATACGTTGCTACCTCTCTTCCGTTTTTTCCAATTCTGTCCTTCCTAAATAAAGTATATCCCGGTATATGACCAAAATTTTAGATATATTCCTGCGCACTCACTTTGCTGCCTATAGTGGGGTCTTATCCTGGTGTGTCACCACACACACCAATGGGGTAATAATACAGAATGGGGTTTTGGAAGGGATCCCACTTGCGGCGCAAAGATATTTCAACGGTGTTATTATTTACCGTTGAACACACTCTTCGTCAGTTTCTCCGGGAATAGTCCATCAAATTGACAGAGAATAGTCCGTGAGGGGATTCAGTTCGATATGTGGATATGTGGAGAAAGCACAATGGGTATACAGAAGTTCAGTTTATGTTCCCAAGCAATAGGAAAAAATTAAGAGGTGACTTCTGCCCGGATTCCTTCGACTATAGCTAATCAGGAAGTGCAGATGATATCCGTAAGGTTCACCACGGTGTGGGTATAGTACAAGTGCTCCTCACATGTGTGCTTACTTTCATACACTTAAGACAACACTTATAAAGGTTTCTTTATATGCTCTGTGCGGGGCACTTCTTCTATTCAATTTTCATGCTTCAAACATTCAAACTTAAATTCATCTAAGTGTGATGCTCACAGCAAGGCTTACTTCAAGAGACGCCGTTCTTTCATATAACGGTTTCTTTCTCTGCAAGCCCGTTTGTCGTCCTCAGTCGTCCCGTATGTGCGTGTTTTGCTCAATTTAAAGCAAAAAACACGAGGGAGTGTATTAGGATTAAGTGTAAATTTATTAAAAAAAATATCTTTAAAACAATTTCTGGCTGCTATGCCACAACTGTATCAGCAAATCAAGATGTTTTACAACACAGCCCAACAGTGAAACAGATGGTACCCGGGGTATCTCACCTTGTAGCTGAGTGTGCTGATTTGTGTGGTCCCCAGAACGTCACATGCTCCACCAACGCGTTTCTACTATTGAGTCTTTATCAAGGTGCCTGAGGACGACAAACCGGCTTGCAGAGAAAGAAACCGTTATATGAAAGAACGGCGTCTCTTGAAGTAAGCCTTGCTGTGAGCATCACACTTAGATGAATTTAAGTTTGAATGTTTGAAGCATGAAAATTACATATCCACATATCGAACTGAATCCCCACACGGACTATTCTCTGTCAATTTGATGGACTATTCCCGGAGAAACTGACGAAGAGTGTGTTCAACGGTAAATAATAACACCGTTGAAATATCTTTGCGCCGCAAGTGGGATCCCTTCCAAAACCCCATTCTGTATTATATCCCGGTATAGCTATGTCCCAGTCATGATTTTCATTGCACCATGACTCTGTAATTGCCACAATATCTACATCAATCCTTGTCATTATTACAATTAGTTCTGGGATTTTATTTCCTAATCTCCTAGCATTTCCACACATAGCTTTTAGAGTTTTGTTTGTGCTTTTTTTGTTCCTAGCTATGTTCTTCTCTCTGCCTATGTTTATTTGGTTTTGATCTGAATTTGTCTATGAGTTTGCCTATGAGTAGGTCCCCAACCACTGCAATCCCCAGTGGGCCATTCATGCCCCAGTCTGACACTGAACAACCATCAAGCATTTAGGGGCTATCTGGGCAAATCTGAATAGGTATGGGGACTATGGTTTGAAGCTGAGAAAACTGCTAGTGCTGTAGAATACTAGTTATAACCAGTGATTTTGGTGGGTTATGTCCCTCTCATAGGGGGTCATTCCGAGTTGTTCGCTCGTTGCCGATTTTTGCAACGGAGCGATTAAGGCTAAAATGCGCATGCGCATGGTACGCAGTGCGCATGCGCTAAGTATTTTAACACAAAACTTAGTAGATTTACTCACGTCCGAATGAAGAATTTTCATCGTTGAAGTGATCGGAGTGTGATTGACAGGAAGTGGGTGTTTCTGGGCGGAAACTGACCGTTTTCTGGGAGTGTGCGGAAAAACGCAGGTGTGCCAGGATAAAACGCGGGAGTGTCTGGAGAAACGGGGGAGTGGCTGGCCAAACGCAGGGCGTGTTTGTGACGTCAAACCAGGAACGAAACGGCCTGAGCTGATCGCAATCTGTGAGTAGGTCTGGAGCTACTCAGAAACTGCTAAGAATTTTCTATTCGCAATTCTGCTAATCTTTCGTTCGCTATTCTGCTAAGCTAAAATACACTCCCAGAGGGTGGCGGCCTAACGTGTGCAATGCTGCTAAAATCTGCTAGCGAGCGAACAACTCGGAATGACCCCCATAGTACAAAACTCACTGTAGACCTTATTTAAGAACATACAGGATGTCCCATTCAGTTGACATCAAGGCCTCAGAATTATTATGGGATACAGGAAGTGCCTTCACAAAGGGTTACAGGAAGGCAGAAAAGATTCAAAAGGCACATAGTCCAAAATATGTTTAAGTCTAACCTCTTACCACTTTAAAACTACCCATTCCTCAAATATAATGTTTCTGGTTTTCTCGTAAAATAGTATTTAATTTAGTCTCATTTGTGGCTTTAATTTAATCTTGAGTAGACATCAAATGCACTGTACTATACATAGAAAGAGCAAAATGCGTCCTATAAATCAAAATGATACCTAAACACCAGCTCTGAGCTGATAGAAAGATCAAGGTGCATTTAAATTTCTAACTCACCCCATACAATACCCATATGATTGCAAGCATGCAATGCAGAATACAATCTGATAACCAGTACACAGTGCAATACAGAATACCATCTAATAACCAATATACAATCAGAGATGAAGAAAGTATACAATTCATTATGGAAACAGATAATAACCTCTCCCCTCACCTTGTTGTTTCATATACAGTATAAAGTTCACATCTGACATGCAAAATGCAACAGAGAACACTTCTGAGATATTGGTTATTCAATGCAAACCCCCTCCAGTCATACAGATATATGCTATTCAGCAACCAGCAGTTCTACAATACATTCTATTTTTCTGCCTACCAAATAGTTTCTTTCTAAAGATAATGCCAGTCGCATCAGTGGTTGCATTTATTTTGTGGACTCCAGCAAGAAATTAGAGTTCACCTAAGTTTAGAGGATGTAGGACCTTATTCAGTAAGGATTGCAATTTCTGCTAAAAAGCAGTTGCTGCAACCAATAGTTATCACCCAGAAATGGAGAAAAAACGCCCACTGCAGAAATTGCAAATGCATCGCAATATGCCGGCTTATTGCAAAACCATACGCAATTATCAGATCATCGAAGATTTTTACTATCTGCGCCAGGCAAGGTCGTCCACAATTCATGCGACACAAGAGGCTGGAAGTGGTCATCACTGATGTCAGAGGCCCTCCTTAAAAACGCCTGGGCACGCCTGCGTTTTTTCAGACACACTCAGAAAATGGCAGGTTTCCGCCCAGAAATGCTGGCTTCCTGTCAGTCAAACCGCGGCTGCATTGCGATCACGATCTGTACGCAATTTGTCACTATTTTTGCTCACGCATGCGCAATGTGAACGCTGCACATGTGCAGTCATTCAATAATTAGCCAGATTGTGAATCGCAAATTTTACAATCCTTACTGAATAAGGTCCTCAGATTGTCTGCTGTAATTTAATGAGGAAAAGCAGGCAATGTTGCAAAGCTGCAAGGGCTATTCCTTCTATGAGGCAATGTGGCAGATGTGAGGTGCTCACCTCACTCTCAGCACACTTCCTGCTCTAGTTTTCTGTGTGTTTAACAATCACCTGCTCATTAAAAATTGATTGCAAGATGAGAATCTAGTCTCCGGTGGCTCCTTTCTTTTTTTTTTTTTTTAAATTTGACAATTTTTATTGTGTTTTGATTTAGTTACAGAACAAAAAACAAATAAAACACGACTTAATAGCATTGCTGTCATTGACATTAATTAAACCAGAGGTTCTCAAACTCGGTCCTCGGGGGCCCACACAGTGCATGTTTTGCAGGTCTCCTCACAGAATCGCAAGTGAAATAATTAGCTCCACCTGTGGACCTTTTAAAATGTGTCAGTGAGTAATTAATACACCTGTGCACCTGCTGGGTTACCTGCAAAACATGCACTGTGTGGGCCCCCGAGGGCCGAGTTTGAGAACCTCTGAATTAAACTTTAAATAGCATATCGTGAAGATGCAGATTAACAGAGATGAACGATATCGGTACATGCATTCAAGCGAAAGATACAGAATAAAGTGTAGACGGGGTCAACTTGATTTCAAGCAATTTGGACTATGTATGAGACCACATACACATTTCACTGTCCATGTGTACCAGCCTCATACGGTATCAACCTGAATAAACAGTATGCAGGTTGAGTATCCCTTATCCAAAATGCTTGGGACCAGAGGTATTTTGGATATGGGATTTTTCCGTATTTTGGAATAATTGCATACCATAATGAGATATCTTGGTGATGGGACCTAAATCTAAGCACAGAATGCATTTATGTTACATATACACCTTATACACACAGCCTGAAGGTCATTTTAGCTAATATTTTTTTATAACTTTGTGCATTAAACAAAGTGTGTGTACATTCACACAATTCATTTATGTTTCACATACACCTTATACACACAGCCTGAAGGTCATTTAATACAATATTTTTAATAACTTTGTGTATTAAACAAAGTTTATGTACATTGAGCCATCAGAAAACAAAGGTTTCACTATCTCACTCTCACTCAAAAAAGTCTGTATTTCGGAATATTCTGTATTTCGGAATATTTGGATATGGGATACTCAACCTGTATTAAACAATACGTCTGTGCGATCATAAGTTACTGTTTCTTTTCTACAATATGTAACAACATAACGTATCCTTATGAAACTGAGTTGGCACCATAGAGCATATTGATGTGAGTACCCTTGGCATATGGTGAAGATAGCCATCTATCCCATATCTTATAGAATTTAGTGATGGCTGTTCTGGATATGTAAACACATTTTTCATGTGCTAATGTGGTATTCACTAGGGCTATCCATGAGTCTGTATCTGGGCCAGTAGGTGCCATCCACAAACGGGCTATAGATACTTGTGCAAGAGAACATAAATTGATAACATAACGTCTGGAGGGGGCATCGAGCAACTCCTCATCCACCACCGCCAACACACACACAAGAGGGGACATTACATCAGCAGGTATGCCAGTGGAAACTATAATCTTGATCACATCTTGCCAGAATGCATTAACTATTTGACAAGACCAAAGCATGTGCCAAAAGGTGCCCCCTGTTAGAGCACACTGGGGACATTTAGAATCTGTCCTACCTCCGTATCTCATTAGCCTCTCCGGGGTAATATAGACTCTGTGTAAAACAAAAAGGTGTACCTGTTGGTATCGAACTGTTGTAGTCGCCAGTCTAGAGGCGCCTATAGCATCTTTCCAAGTTTTGTCTGAGATGGGTCCTAGGTCCCCCTCCCATTTAGATTTAATAGAAGGAAGGGCCTCTTTATGGTAGGCATGGAGCAGAGCTGGATATAACAAGGAAATAGTACAGTATTGAGTGTTAGAGACTAGTTCACGAACTGGTGTGTCCCGGAGCATCAGGGGGGCAGCCACAAATTGAGTATGACAAGCGTGGCGGATTTGTAAATAACGATAAAAATAGAAAGCAGGAATATTGTAATCTTCCTGGAGTTGTTGGAAGGTCTTAAATATACCTATATGATTTAATTGTCCAAGAGACTGTACCCCATAACTGTGCCAGACCTCCTTAATCTGTAGTGATGCAAGCTTCCGGTGGCTCCTTTCTAGTGGCTGCATAGATGAGATTCTCACTTCACCTCCCAGCACAGTCTATTCCTGACCTCCTCCTGCCCAACCAGCAAACTTCCTGCCCTTCAACAACGATTACAAGAATGTGCATGGTGACTGCTGTACTTCCTGTGGTCATTGTATTAGCAGTGCAGTGACTGACAGTGTAAGCAGAGCAGGTTCATGGGAATCAGGATCAGATTCTAGGATAGAAGGTACTTAGCAATGAGTGCACTGACCGATGGAGAAACAGGAAGGTGGGCGCTTTTAGCAACAGAGCTGCAAATATAGGAGAAAAATGTCTGGCTGTGCTGCCATTGGCACATCTGCCACTCTGGTGCTAGAATATCTAGAACTCCATATAGCTGCAAAGTACTGTAATTGAGGTTCTGGGCTCACTCATTAAGTTCTTTATAATGCTTTTTACATTCTAGTCCACCACAGCGTGTTGCCTTTGGGACTTCTCTTTTAGTCTTTTTCCTGTGTGTGGTATTCTTGCTGCACTGCATTCCTCTCCTAGCTCTTTTGTTTATGCCTGCATCTTCCTATGTGTCTGCTAGAAGTGTACCTTTGTCAGTTTCTTTGTCTTAGTTCTTGCACACATTCCTGGTCTGGGAATAGTTCTTGGGGGCGTATGATTATTGGAGGACTGCTTCCTAAGAAAAGGAGCCTGCTTTAGGCATAACAACTAGTGGTCCAGGTGTCAGACATATCAAATTGGCCTGTTTCTGGAGTACAATGTCTTTGCATGTCCGTTAATCCTTTCTCTCCCAGTATTCTTCAGTTATTTGTCCTAATACTGTTTTCTCTGGCATTGAACCCCTGATACATCTAAGCATCTGCTTTCATTTTGATTCTTAGCTCTCATTCGAATATCAACTCTGACTGGTCTGTATCAACCTCTGCTATGGTTTTACTCTTTGATTTCTGTGTAATCATCTCTTTCTGCTGTGCTTCTTCCATTTGGGTTTTACTGTACTACTTTGCTATATTTTCTTGAATTATCCTGATTTTCCCTACTCCTTCTGTCTGTGCCACAGTTACTACCTTTTCAATGCAGCACACGAATAGCACCTTTATATCACAGTGATATAGGGCTGCAATCAAAAATTGTGGGGCCCAGTAAAAATCAAAGATGCAGGACCTCCCTGATGTCTATGTTCTCAACCTCTCCCATGCCACAAACAAACATTGGATACAGACATACAAACATAGAAAGAATACTGAAGGGTATATTCAATTAAAGTCGAAAACTGCAGTCTGTCGAAATTACGGCAGTTTTTGACTTTTTGAGATGCGGACCCAGAGGAGGCGAGGGGGGGGTGGGGGGGAGCCGCAGGGAGATGGGGGGACAGCCGGCGGGCATACAGGGAGATCAGCGCTACAGTAGCGCTGCAGCTGGATGTCACTCAGCCGGCCGACCTCACGGCAGCTTCCACCCGGCTCCAGCACGCTGCTGGAGCTGGGTGGAAGCTGCCGTGAGGTCGGGCGGCTGAGTGACATCCTGCTGCAGCGCTACTCCGTAGCGCTGATCTCCCTGTATGCTCGCCGGCTGTCCCCCCGCGGCTCGCCCCCCTTCTCCTCCTCTGCGTCCCATCTAAATTCGACTTGAAAAAGTCGAATAAAGATGGGATTGAATAGGGGTTGTCGGATCCATTCCGACAAATACATGTTGGAATGGATCCGACTTTAATTGAATACCCCTGAGAGTAGCATTCAGAATGCAGGCATATGGCAGTAATGTAGAACGTGAGGGCTGATCATTCTGCTGAGCACATCATGTCAGCTGAATAATCTTCCACCTTACAGTGTGTAGCTATCATTGTCTGAGTTGTATAAGATCAAAAAATGCACTGTGATCTAAGGCTTCAGGATTGGAGACAAACTTGTGGCACAATTGATCATCAAGTGGTAAGAGAAGAAGACACGTGATTCTGACACATCAGATTGGACCATCAGCACCAGACACATTTGACAGCCATGTAACCCCTGTAGCCTACACCTCTGATGGTGGCTCTGCAGCTACGTCACTGCTAAAGTCCTTTGACACGGCAGGAAAATAGTAGAATAAGAAAAAAAGAAGGAAATCATAGAACTTACTAAGTACTTTATAACATTAAGGAAATTACGGGCAGTATAATTTCTTCATGAACAAAGTGGTATTCAAGTATACTCAACAATTTATATTCTAGTTCTCCTTTTACTCTTACCGCATAATGAATTCTTTGAAGCACAGTCTCAGCTTGTTGTGATGTCTATACAGTTTAGGGTCGGAAGGAATTTCAGCCAGAAACACTTGAGCTACCTCTAGTGGTCCCTGTTGTAAACAACATACATGATAATGACATCAAAAGGTTAGGACTAAAATGACAACTCATCTCATATGAAGCAGTACTGTATTTCATCTGCTAACAAATGCTTGGAAAAATGTAAGACGCTTTCTCTAACAGTTTTTTTCATATACTAAGGAAAACCCCGCTTGGACACTTAGATAAACTTTCATAGCTTTAGTGTGCTAGGCCAGTGTGTTTAACATTCATTTCTATGGACTACAATACATATAGTTTCCACAAGTGTTAGAATTAGTAGGAAGAAGCACATCCTGTAAACTGTAGTGATAACAAATAATTGCAGATATCAAATACTTTTTAAGGCCTGCCAGGGCAGCCATCAGGGGAGGGGGGGGGGGGGGGGGGGGACTGTGGGGACTGGTGTCCCAGGCCCATACATAGAGGGGGGCCCACCCCTGGCTCCTACCGCCAATACCTGTAGAGCTGCACCAGTCTGTGAATCAACAGAAGTCTGATGCGCAAGGAGGACTCCTTAAAACAAGCTTTATTTGAGCATCAACTCTCTGTAAACAGTTCCTGTAGGTCCGCAACACTCCATTTATATGTAATATCACAATGTATGAAATCAGATAGGGGTGGAGCAGTATGACAGAATCTTTTTTTTTTTGGGGGGGGGGGGGGGGGGAGGGGCCATGTCTATTTTGTCAGTACCGGGCCCCACAATTTCTGATGGCAGCCCTGCATACATCTGCAATGGACTGGGGCAATTTCCTGATCCCCCCCTACTCCTTGGTTTTTAATATGCAGAATTCAGATTTTTAATATGCAGAATTTATCCCATTCCCCAACAGATTGTGATCATCGATGTTCACCGAACAGTGTTTTTTGATTGGCAAAACAGATTGGGTCAGGAACTTGTGGAAAGCTGTTGCAGATGTAAAGGACCCTTAAGTGACATACAATGCTGCTGGTAAGAGCTGGTTTGGCACCAGCCTAACTACGGCCCTCATTCAGGTCTGGTTGGTCCTGCACTCCATGCCGCAAAGTACAGATGTTTGGTACTTTATGCATGCGCAGGACCCATTCTGCACGTGTGTGAATGGGTCCTGCGACACAGGATCAGACTGTCACTGATTGACAAGCTGATGCCATATACGGGCAGCAACTGCCGACATTTGTGAAAATGGAGGCATGTCACTGCCTTTTATGGGGAAGGAAAAGGCCACGCCAACCACATCTGAATTAGCCTACATATGTTGCAGACCAGAAAAATATCTACAGTCAAGATATGGGCAGGTGCTGCATCATTTTAAATCTTATACTGACTTTAGAATCTACTTTTTGATGCCTAGGAAACAAGGAGATAAAGTATCTTATCCACTATCCAATGGACTAGGAAGCTGTGGGCCAGATTCAGAGAGGGACCCAATGTCGATGCTGTAAACAGTGATGTTGAAGCTACTGAACATAAATTGCACTGCGCAAGTGTTGAGATGGTGCCATGACTTTGGTCTCAGTAAGGATTTATTCACAAAATGAGTGACAGTCTGGGAGCAGCTGTGGGAGGTAATGGGGGAGTGGCGACTCAAATGAAGGTGTGTTGCAACCGTTTCGGGGGTGCCACAGCTTGTGACTGCTATCCCACATGCAGCTGAAATAGCACAGGTGTCTAATTTCCAATGGCCATGCTGCGCAATCAAAGGGTTACTCAGAATTTCAGCGATCGAACGATGTGCATCCCATGGTTGCGTCTTTGCATACAAGTGGCGGATCTGAGACGCATCCAGTTCGCATTTTAATACAAGTCTCGGCAGCTGCTACATTTGCATATTTTCGCCCAGCTGCTGCATACAGAATCGCATCTGCACTGCATTTGCATCCATCTCTGAATCAGGCCCTATGTCTGCAGCGTCAAATTTTACATGCTATAAACATGAAAAGTAAATGAATTTGTTTTTTTTTATAGACTAATGACATTATTAATGAATGTAAACTGCCCCTTAGACAACAAAATAAAAAGGTTCTTTATGTCATATAAAGATAATGCTTATTGGAGCCAAATGAAAAATGAGTACACAAATATCAAATGTATGTAAGTATGCATTTAATCTGATTAAATGGACTGGGATACAAAGGTACCAAATATAGCCTGGGGTTTATGTAGAAAAAAAGGCATTGAAAAAAGGTGCCTCTATGACGTCTCACTACTACAGCTAAAAATTAGGGCATAGAACAGGTCTGTGAACTAGTGGACCACTCACAAGCTGATGATTTTGATTAGCTCTCTCACTTACACTGTACACACCCATTTAAGATGGCTGGTAAAATGAACCATAGAATCAGCAGAGCCCAGGGAAAATGGCTGGAGGTAGAGCCCCCTGATGCAAAGTCATTAAATATAGGGTGAAGAAAGAGTCAGAAAATGCTGGTAAAAATGATAGGGGTAGTTGAGTAATAGAATTAAACAATCCTAAATCATTCATAAAATAATATGGGTGGTGTGTTCAGGTAGAACAATAATAAAGAAAACAACATAGATGGGGGCTGGAAACGGAACAGTTACACCAAATCAATAAAAAAAAGGTGAGGAGTGTTCAGTGAGAAAAAGTCACTAATTCATTAAAGAAAATATTATAGGAGGTGAAGTTTTTAAAGGGCTTCCTTACTAATCATTGGGTTTCAGACCCAATAATTAGAATATCTTCTAGACACTATTCACAGCAATAAGAAATTCACATTTGCCCGTACCTGCTAAAAATCACATGCTGGGACAGGGGCTGTAAAGAAGCAACCATTTCCCTTCTATAATGGTAGCCAGGGCCGTTCTGCGTATATGTGCGGTCAGCAGACCAAGCATATGCGAGGGACCATGTGACCTGAACACAACAGCGCCTCAGTGTGTACACCCTGTGTATCACATTCACCATAGGGGTTTTCAGAATTTTCCACGCATATGCAGCTGCAAATACTCGCTCAACTATGTGGACATCGGCATTGTATGCGACTCCGAATCAGGCTCTGTGTGTTTCCGTAGTAGATAGCAATAGGTTGCAAGAAAACAGCATGCACCTCCCCACAGGAAAGCCAACAACTGTGGGGGCCAAGAATGGTCTTATGCCCTCTCACTAGGAGAGCAACAAATATTCGCAATGTACCTGTCATGAAAGTGTTACTGTTTGTACATACCAGTAGGATTCGCCATTCAACTAAACTCCCAATTATTACTTTGGTGCATTCCCAGCTAATGTAACAAGCTGTAAGAGTAATGAATGTTACCTGATTTACAGTGGCTCCCACTGATCCCTGGAGCACCATCTGAAGCATTTTTGCATCTGGTGGCTCCTGGCTGGTAGCAACAGCTAATTCCAATGTTTTCTTCTGCATATCTTCTATGGCAACTTCAATGGGAGTCAGGATGAACTAGAAAACATAAAAATATATAATATTAACAAGAAAAAACCCAAACAACTGCATAAAGTATATGAATGCAATTATGTTTCCCCTATGCTAGTGTGTCAATCTGGAAAGAAACAGTTTATGCAGAGTATGAAAGCACAAAAAAATAGCTAATAACACGGTTAAGCTATTGCTAATGACCAGAAAATAAGTAGGCGGGAGGAAACAAACATGAATATTACTAAGATGTTGCATTTTTATCTTACAAAATACATTGGCAACGGTATATAGGCCCTCATTCTGAGTTGTTCGCTCGCAAGCTGCTTTTAGCAGCATTGCACACGCTAAGCCGCCGCCTACTGGGAGTGAATCTTAGCTTAGCAAAATTGCGAACGAAAGATTCTCAAAATTGCGAATAGAAATTTCTTTGCAGTTTCTGAGTAGCTCGACACTTACTCTGCCACTGCGATCAGTTCAGTGCTTGTCGTTCCTGGTTTGACGTCACAAACACACCCAGCGTTCGCCCAGACACTCCCCCGTTTCTCCAGCCACTCCCGCGTTTTTCCCAGAAACGGCAGCGTTTTTTCACACACTCCCATAAAACGGCCTGTTTCCGCCCAGAAACACCCACTTCCTGTCAATCACACTACGATCACCAGAACGAAGAAAAAACCACGTAATGCCGTGAGTAAAATACCAAACTTCTTAGCAAATTTACTTGGCGCAGTCGCAGTGCGAACATTGCGCATGCGCAATTAGCGGAAAATCGCTGCGATGCGAAGAAAATTACCGAGCGAACAACTCGGAATGAGGGCCATAGTGCACTGCTTATGTCATCATATCAAAGGTCAATATATCTATCTGCATGTGTCATAGTAACGGTTACTACACTGGCTAGACCTTATAATAAACATGTAGACTGCCTTCTGTTAGACCTGTCTCATATATATTCAGCATATGCAGTCTTTATTAATCCTTCTCCTATTCAGTGCAGACGCCCCATGCTAGGGAAGCAGAAAGAAGCTGTCAGCTGTGAGTAAGTAATACATCTGTTACCATTATTGTAGAACACCTTTGTTTAAAACACTTTCAGCATGGCACCATGTCTGTTAGTCAACATAAGGCCATTGTGTGCGGGCTGTGTTAGGCTGCCAGTGTAAACACAGTGGATCACGCTGACATTGTCAAGATTTGTGCCGTTTTATTTCACTAATCAAAAAAGAAGGTTGGCGAAACCTTCCACTGTAACTGTATATCTCTGGTGTTTGTATGTATATGTAACAGATATGTTTTATTTTATGTGCTATGATTTCCAATATTCACATTCCCTTTTGTCACCCCTACGGCCCACACAGACTAGAAGATAAGATCTTTGTCTGCTATGGTACCTCCTCTTTCTGGATGACTTTGATGCGAGTCTTGATGTAAGGGAAGGCATGCAGTGTTGTCAGGACAGTCTTCCTCTTATACTGCTCACTTAGGTCTCCACGGGGACGCCCATCTAGTGTAAACGGGGTGGTGTACATGAATCGGCGGAGGTTGTAGTTCTTCTCAAAATGTGTCATTCTGTATTTCATTTCATAATCCTCAAAGTATGGTTCCACAAACGTAATCTGAATGTAGGCCTGAGGAGAATATATATTAATCTTTGTTTTACCTTTATGATTTTGAATAAAGAATTTATAATAAAAGATGATAAGCATGTATACATCCCGTCATTCATCATTTGTATCATCATATTTAACATCCTAAATTTAAATTTGGTGTTTACATGTAAAATATTATTGCACTAGCGAAGACTGTTCTCAAACCGCGTGTCTGTAGGAGTGCAAAGTTATACTAGATCTACCATAGCGGTTATTGATATATGTCTTCAGTACTCCATTCCCCATTTCATGTCAATTTCTTTACTTCCTCAACTCAAACATGTAACAGTTGATTAATAATGTTTATCCACTTGCCTGGTGTGGTCACATCAGTTGCGACCACACCAGGATGGGCTTTCCTTGACATGGTCGCAAGAAAGACCACTGTGCGGCTGCTGGAAGAGAATCTTCCTGCAGCTGCCACTCTCAGAGGCACCTTCCGGCACCTCTGCTTCCTGGTTCCCGACCCTCTGTGCCTGCCGTGCTGCTGATCGGTCATGAGATATGTGGCTTCATTTTTAAGTCTCCATAATAACTGCAAACAAAGCAGACAAAACAATCAATGAATCTTACAGTGCACATGAAATGTACCTTATTAGGATCCAGTTTTGATTTGTCCACAGGAACGGAGTCTTTGATCACCTCCAAAACATGTACTCCAAAACATTTACCATAAAAAGCCTGCAGTGGAAATAAACATATTCTGTAATGTCCATGGATGTTCATTTTTGGTATAATTCTCTAGATTTACTTTGACTTGCCAAAAAGTGAAACAATATGGCCAGCTATTTATTATGTGTATGCACCCCATTACCGCTTGCACTTCATTATTTATCTGAATACAGTATATCCAAAATGCTTTACAAGGATTTTCAGTAATTTCATTTTGCTGACATATACATACCCTCCCACACATTTACCCAATACATTGCTTTTTCTTCCAAGCTTTGTTCTGCGTTTTTTAGTCCTGTATTTATATCTGACGGGAAGGGTGATACTTACCACTTATTATAATAAGCAGATACTCAATACATGTATTTGATTGCCATATACATACACAGATGTACGTCAGGACATGTCAACAAATACTTTCACAGTAGTACTTGCTTCATATAAGTAGTAGTCGCCCGGTTTTGGAATGTAACACACTGGTAATATCGGTTTTATTTAGAAGTTGGGAACACTGCTGTCATTTTAAAACACATTTCCACAGACACTGGGTGAATGAACTAAACCATACTGGTGGCAATAAAAGCAACCAAGGAGCTTGGGGAACAAAATTTTGAGAGCGAGTGTCAGACCTGACATATTCAGTAACGTAGGCTGAGGCTCTTATAAATATTTGGTTATGCAACTCAAGCTCAATTAAAACATATTAATTAAAAAGCTTAATCTGATAAGAACAGGGTTTGGGCCATTCACACAGTGTCTATGAAAAGAGGTTTTAAAGTTTCACCAGTGTATCCAATTCATATAAAATTGAAAGCACAAATGATATTGTTTCGGGTCAGTATCAGACTTGCCAGATATATGAGCATCATATGAGACATATAGTATACACATACTGTTTATTCAACAGGAGAGAGGGACAAGGGGCATGGCCAACAGCTAACAGAGCACTGGACATGACCCCACAGTTGCAAAGACGCCCCCTAATTTATGAGGCATGCAAATGTTCCTCCTGCAGCCACCGCAGAGTTGGGAGCTATGTTACAGAAACATCGAACCTGTCCAGCTCCTTAATCAGAAGGAGAGATATTTACAGATGAGTAGTCAGCGTCATCTAATTGGGCTAAGCTGTGCACATACCTATAGGACAGGTAACAATTTGCACATATAGGCATGAAGGGGCATTATTTCTCCAGCATTCCATAAGTGGAACTAAGGACCCGTTCTGCGCGTGTGTGGTCAGGAGATAGGATTGCATCGCATTGTATCGAAGGTCCCTGAGAAGCAGATGCCTTGGGCGGGCATTGTGCCAAAAACGGGGGCGGGTCTGGTACGTTTTTAGGGCGGCCGACGCGATGGGTAAGATGACCACACTGCATCTGTCTTCAAAGCCATTCTGCGCAGGCAGGGGGCTTCCCTTATTTTGCATTTGCAACGCTGGCGATCGCAACGCTGGCTGCCATTAGCATGCTGGACGGCCTTGTCCTGTGCTGGAAAGCCCCCAGCATTTGAATGCTAGCAGTTACAGTTTTATTAATTTAGCAAAACTGCATCTGAAGCTTAATAAAGGGCCTAATTCAGATGTGATAGCTGCTGTGCGTTTTTGCACCGCAATGCGCAGGTGCGTCGGATGGCTACAACGGGCATCGGCGGTCAGTGACGGGATGGAAGGATCCATTTGCACGGGCGTTTGCAAGTAGATTGATAGGAAGAGGCTGTTTGTGGGTGGCAACTGACCGTTTTCATGGAGTGTCCGGAAAAACGCAGGCGGGCTCAAGCGTTTTTAGGGAGGGTGTCTGACATCAGCTCCGGCCCCGATCAGCAGGATTCGTACTGGAAGAGTAAATCATGGGCTGCGCAGAGACTGCACAAAAACAGTTTGTACAGCTCTGCTACACAAGCGATTGCACACTTGCACAGCGAAAATACACTCCCCCTGTAGGCGGCGACTATCTGATCACAGGGCAGCAAAAACGTAGCCCAGTGATCAGATCTGAATTAGGCCCAAGGTTCTAAATGTGTATTAGAAAAAGGATTCTACTCCAAAAGACAGACAGGCCACAGCTTCTAGCCTAGGTAAGTATGCTTTTTAATGGATCTTCACACTTGATCAAGCTGTAATTGCATTATGAAATGAACTTTGCAATATAACAAAAGTACAAGAATTACAGATAATTATTTGCCTGCTAACAACAAATGACTGGTGTCACAGAGTGCAGAATTATTCACTAAGAGCCTCAGGATTGCCTCTGTATGATGGCACCAATACTGACCTAAATGAAGAAAATACAGTGGAAGTGCAGGTAAACAGAGAATCTGACAATAGATAAGAACCACCTGTCCCATCTAGTATACACGCACACACTTACACACTAGGGTTAATTTTTATCGGGAGCCAATTAACCTGACTACCTGAAGGAAGCCCATATAAATGCCACACAGTTAGGGCCATGGTATGAATTAAACCCATGACCTCAGAGGCAGTAATGCTAACCATTACACCATCCGTACTGCCCTGTGTTGCTATGTGGCTGAGATGGTGCTGCTGCAGAGGTGAGGATATGTGTTAATACATTGTTTGGAATGCGTTACTATAGATGTGTCCTGCAGCCGCACCAAACAGCTCCTCTTGGCACGCCAGGTCCCATGTGACTCTGCTAGCATTGGGAATCTTTTTTGCGTCATTTGTGCTGATGCAACTACAACGAACCAGGAGATTATACTGATTAATTTGATATGCGACACTTGTATATCTGTGTGCAACTGAGCTTTTGAATCTGCATACAAAGTGCTCTGAGGCAACGGCTGTTGCTTTTTTCCATGCCAACTTCCATTTAGCTTTATATATAGACTCAGTCGCACACAGCTATACAAGTGTCAAATTAATCAGCAGTCTCCTGGTGTATTCTATTTGCAAAGCGTTGTGTCTAAGACGCATCTCCGTCATATAAAAACACCTGACGCTTGTGGCGTTGAACGGGACCTGTCAGCTCACTAACACCAGGCATCTCATGCTGTGTGGCGTATTAAGGCTAGATGTATGATGACACATATGTACATGGGATGGCCATAACCCTGGAGAGGCGCATTCCTGCTTTGGAGACCTGCAGTCCCTTCCGTCTCCATAGGGAGCGTTTAACAATGTTGCAAGACCTTTTCTGCTAGTAAATTGTATGTATTTACATGTTGAAGTGAGTAAAGTTTTATTGTTGTACTGTACCTTCAATTGCTGCAATCGCCCAATGCGGCTCTCGGACTACAAAACGTTGTGCACCCAGGTCTTATTAATAATTTCATTGTTAAAATTGGAAAAAGTTATAATTACAAAGCTTTTACCTCTAGTCTGTGTGAAATCTCAGCAAGCTTAGTGATTGTCGGTTCTTTATAGATAAACTCCTGTTCATCTAGATCTCCAAACTTTGCTCCATAAAATCCTACACGGAAGTATGTCCCGAACATTCTCTTTTGACCCTGTTGCACACAATTGATTTATCAGTTTAGCTAGTTTCATCAAGGCTTACAAGCAAGGAAAAACAGTTAACCACTTACTGTAACTATCCCCCCCCCAAAAAAAAAAAAACCCCACAAAACACCTCAGAAATAGTCATTGATTTTTTAAAGTTCCACCCCTAATCAAGAGTAGCCCACACCCAGTGGAAAAAGATCCCCAGCACTCAAGACCCACCACCACCAGGTAATAGATATCAGTGGTAGAGCCCCCACCCTCACCCCGTGTCAATGAGCCCCTAATGTCTAATACCCCCCTCCTTATGTGTCACTCACTATACATATCATATATTCATTTAAATAATAGGAACTATACCAGGTAGGCGCTTGATACCACAGAGCCAATAATTATAAAAATTAAATTTTATTACACATTACAAGACAATAGTAACACACAAAAAAAACAATTAAAATCAATAATTCTCAGATAATAATCTGAGTCATGGAATGTTTTCCAGACTCACACAAATAAATAAATACTGTGTGAGTCCCTGGACTCTCTTTTTTCACACAGTATTTTTTTTTAATTCAATGTTTTTTATTGAGTTTTTCAGTTATGCATACACACACAAACACCAACAACAAACATTTAAGCATAAGAAAATAAACAGAATAAACAAACAAACAAGGCAAAACAGAAAAAAAAAGGAACACTAAATAAATAAAAGCATTGTGTGTGGATTCACTTTGTCATATAGCCCTTAAACGAACAAGGAGTTAGGTCAAATCAAACAGAGTAGTATGGAGAAACGTAGCATTGTACTACCCAACAGTCAGTACATGGCATAGAGGAACACAAAACATACAGGTTAGCAGGCATCGAAGAAAGAATAAACATATACAAGGTGATCAAGCATCAGGTAATCCCGTGTGTGGGTGCCCTCAGGCCGCCAACAGTGTCCAGATGGTAACAGATACTCAATCATAACAATACACACACCCTTCCCCCGACAGGAATCAGAATAAAACATTTTGAATAAGAGATAAGTCCCGGCTGGTCGAGTAAGGAGACTCAAGCCACCTACCCCAGATATCATAATATTTATTTTGCGCTTTCCTAGCCAGGTAAACAAACTTCTCATGTGCTGCTGTATCATTGACAAGAGTCAACCAAGACTGCAGCACTGGGGCCTCACTGGCAAGCCACAGTCTGGCAATACACACCTTGGCCAACCCACACATAGTAATTATATAGCATCTGCCAGAGGAGTCCAGAGTCTCCTCCTCCACAGCCGACAGGACAGATACAGCAGGGGTAAAAACAGACAATGGAAGGCCCGTTAGCACCAGGGTATCAATAACACCGGTCCAGAATGCTGCTACAAGAGGACATAACCATAGTAAGTGCCACAAATCGGCGTCTAACAAGCCACACTTAGGGCACTTCATGGAGTGGGTACCCCCAAAATGAAACATTCTCGCAGGTGTAATATATACTCGGTGAAGGACAAATAACTGAATTTGTTGGTATCTGATGCTAGTGGTAGGGGAGCGGGGAGAACCTAAGGCACATTCCCAGAACTCATCCGTAAGGGGACCCAAATCTAATTCCCATTTAATTCTAAGAGAGGATAGCGGGTCTGAGTGATGGGACTGAAGTATAGCCGTATAAATATCAGATATCAAATGTCGGTTACTTCGGGTTTGCAGCAGAGACTTGACAGGGGAGTCAATAAGCAGCGGAGGGGAGTCAGAAAACTGAGCATTGATTGCATGTCTTAACTGCAAGAACCGATAGAAATAGGAGGAGGGCATGGAAATAGGAGGAGGGCATAGTCTTGCTGGAGTTGTCGAAAAGTTTTAAGTACATCCCCTGTATATAGCTGCCCCAGAGAAGTTATGTCCCACCTCCCCCACACCTCCCTGGTTTGTAAAGTGGACAGTTCTGGAAATCCAAAGGTATTATCTAAAGGAGTATCCGGGTCCACACCTCGACCTCGTAAAACAGAGTGCACCGCTTTCCAAATAAGAATAGCCTGCCTTATCAAGGGGACCTTAGACATTTTGACCTGACCATACAGAAGCATTTGAAGGGGTGTGCCGCCCGGGTACTCCTGCAATATCAGTTGTGAGTGTAAAGCAAGAGAGTCAGAATCATTAACCCAGTCCCAGATGTGCGCCAGCTGAGCAGCATAATAATAGAATTTAAAAACAGGAAGGGCCAAACCACCTGACAATTTGGGCCTAGACAAAGTATTGAGCTTCAAACGCACCCTCTTGTTAGCCCAAATTAACGATGACAACAGGCCATCAATTTGTTTAAATATTTTAAGATTAACATATATAGGAGATTTGTTGGAGAACATAAAGGAGCTTGGGCAAAAATACCATTTTAATCAGATTGACTCTGCCTGTAGCAGTCAAGGGCAATTTCCCCCAGACCTTGGCTTTAGAGCGAAGGTAGGCTATCTGCGGCACAATGTTAAGAGAGGCATAAGTGAGGGAGTTATTTGACACCCACACCCCCAAATATTTAAAGGAAACCACCCATCGAAGTGGAAGAGGGAGTAAAGGAGACACCGGGGGTTCACCCTTAAGTGGAGTAATACAGGATTTATCCCAATTGATTTTAAGTCCGGAGTAACCTCCAAAAGTATTTATCATATCTAGGAGCTTGGGCATAGAGGTGACGTAATCATCCACGAATAATAATAAATCATCAGCATACAATGCTATTCTATCCTCTCTATCTCCCACCCTGAGTCCCAAGATGTCACGGCTAGCACGTATAAGGCAGGCCAACGGCTCAATAGCAAGGGCAAACAGAGTGGGAGACAAGGGGCAACCCTGTCTCGTTCCCTGAAACACCAGAAAGGGCCGTGAAACATAACCGTTCACCGAAACTCTAGCTATAGGCAGAGAATATAACAATTTAACATATTTTATGAAATTAGGGCCTATACTAAATCTGTGCATAATTTCCTAGAGAAAAGGCCACTCCACCGAGTCAAAGGCCTTAGCGGCATCTAATGAGACTATAACAGAGGAGTCGGTCTCCTCCCCAGGAACCTGAAAGTGGGCGAACAGACGTCGTAAGTTAATAGAAGTGGATTTGCTCGGCATAAAGCCAGTTTGGTCAGGGTGAATTACCGTATATACTCGAGTATAAGCCAACTTTTTCAGCACTTTTTTGTGTGCTGAAAAAGCCCCCTCGGCTTATACTCGAGTTAGTGCAGTGGGAAGGAGTGGGGACACGGAGGGCAGTCAGTGCGGTGGGAAGGAGGGACACGGAGGGCACAGCGCGCGCCTCTCATGTGTCCCTCCTGCGTCTCCGGCGGGTCTATTAAATGAAGTACCCATTCATGAGCTCTGATTGGCTCACGAACCGGCACTTCATTTAACAGACCCGCCACGGCCGCCGGAGACGCAGGAGGGATACAGGAGAGGCGTGCGCTGTGCCCTCCGTGTCCCTCCTTCACAAGACAGCGTGGGAGCGGCGGAGGGTAAGTTACCGTATACCTGGCACTGGGGGAGCATATTTGGCACTTGGGGGGGGGGGGGGGGGGGGGCATATGTGGCACTGAGGGGGCATATCTGGCAGTATGAGGGCATATCTGGCACTGTGGGGGGCATATCTGGCACTATGAGGGCATATCTGGCACTGTGGGGGAATATCTGGCAGTATGAGGGCATATCTGGCACTGTGGGGGCATATCTGGCACTATGAGAGCATATCTGGCACTGTGGGAGAATATCTGGCAGTATGAGGGCATATCTGGCACTGTGGGGGCTTATCTGGCACTGTGGGGGAATATCTGGCAGTATGAGGGCATATCTGGCACTGTGGGGGCATATCTGGCACTATGAGGGCATATCTGGCACTGTGGGGGAATATCTGGCAGTATGAGGGCATATCTGGCACTGTGGGGGCATATCTGGCACTATGAGGGCATATCTAGCACTGTGGGGGCATATCTGGCAGTGTGAGGGCATATCAGGCACTGTGGGAGCTTATCTGGCACTATGAGGGCATATCTGGCACTGTGGTGGAATATCTGGCAGTATGAGGGCATATCTGGCACTATGAGGGCATATCTGGCACTGTGGGGGCATATCTGGCAGTGTGAGCGCATATCTGGCACTGTGGGGGCATATCTGGCACTGTGGGGGCATATCTGGCAGTATGAGGGCTGTTTTCAGCTAGAGCTGCATTTCCCACCCTAGGCTTATACTCGAGTCAATAAGTTTTCCCAGGTTTTTGTGGTAAAATTAGGTGCCTCGGCTTATATTCGGGTCGACTTATACTCGAGTATATACGGTATCTGAGATATAACTCGATTTAGTCTATTCGCTAGAATCTTGGCCAATAATTTGATATCAGTGGGTAAAATAGAGATTGGACGGTAAGACTCGACAAATCTAGGTTCTTTGTCTGGTTTAGGGATAACAATAATTAACGCTTAGCTGGGGTACAAAGAAGGCCAGGTGTTTCTTATATAATTCTGATGGGATACCGTCCATACCCGAAGCCTTACCACCAGGAGAAGCTTTAATCACAACTTCAAACTCGTCTGATGCTAAAGGAGCCTCGAGGAGATCACGGCCATCCGCAGACAGACTCGGCAGGTGTATATCATGTATGTAATTAGACATTTCAATTAAGGGACAATCCAATTTAGAACTATAGAGTTGCTGGTAATAATCAACAAATTCTGCTACTATTTGAGGGGGGCGATCTATACTGGCACCATCCGACCTAATAAGTGAAACAACCGTACAGGGGGAGCGATCACCCCGGGCTAAATAAGAACCCGGTCTATCCCCCGTGGCATATAGGACATGCGAAGAGAAGAGGCGCTTATGCTGTGTTTTTTTCCATCAGAGTGTCTTTCTATTCTTTTTGGGCAGACAGCCAGGACATTCGAGAGCTGTCCACTCTGTCCTGCAGATAGGCCAGTTCATAAGCAACAACCCGGGCTTCTAGATCGGTTTCCTTCTTCTTAAAGAAAGATTTCAGATCAGCTACTAGTTTAATCAAAGTCCCTCTCAGAAAGGCCTTAAACGCATCCCATAACAGAGAAATGGTGACAGAGCCCTTATTTAATTCAAAAAATTGCAGCCAGGCAGCCTCCAGTTCGGAACCCGTTCCCAGATGCGTCAACCAGAAGGGATTAAATTTCCAAACCGCTTGACACCGCTGGCAATTTAAATCTAGGTTAAGTGTGAGAGGAGAATGATCCGATATGCCCCTTGTCTCGTATCTAATACCGTGGACCCTGGGTAGCAGCTCCTTAGACAGGAGGGCCATGTCAATACGGGAAAAGGAGGAGTGGGAATGTGAAAAACACGAGTACTGTCTCCGAGAGGGGTACTTCAATCTCCAAGGATCACTCAAACCCAGTTCAGAGACAATATCCGCAAACCGTGTAATCCCTGATTGAGATAGAGAAGGTGCCGCAGACAGCCTGTCCACCGCAGGATCAAGAACATTCCCGGGGACAATGCCATAAAGCTCGCCACCTTTTTAAGTATATTGTGCGAATAAGGGAGTGGGACATAAACCGCCAGGAGAAGCAAGGGAATAGAGTTAATTTTACAATTTAAAAACATAGCGACACCAAGGATCTGTTTGAACATTGGCAAGGGAAAAAGGGACAGTTTTTTTGATAAGAACTGAAACTCCACGTGACGCTGAGGTATGCATGGAATGGAATGGAATGCCCAACCCACCCATGGCTTTTTAAAGGACATAATCTTGCTGCCCATTAAATGGGTTTCCATGAGACAGGTTATATCAGATGCATATTGTTTGATCTGTCTGAGCACAAGGGACCGCTTGATTTTGTCATTGAGCCCCCTCACATTCCAAGTCAGAACATTAATCGTAGCCATGAGACATGGTGAGAGTAATAAAACAGGTCGCCTGCAGACGGTCACGGCCAAGCCACACATATTTAAGCAGAAGCACTCCTGCCCGTATCATAATTATAGCAATATCCGATACACAATGCAACCTGCAGTACAGAAACCACAAACAATACTTAAAAAGAAAAACCCTTCCCCCACCCTGTACACCACCCCGAAACTGTAGAATACCTAGTTCCCGAACTAAACCAAAACAACCCTAACAGAGGGTATACCAACTGTGGCAAACTAGAACATACACACTATACTAACCTCAGTAGCTATAAAAGGGGGAGCTAAGAATTTAATGACGCCAAGGTGGGAGAGACTCCCAGCTAAAGTGTAACCGTTCCCAGAGCTACCGCGGCCCACCATAGTAATAAATGGAAAAAAAACACATGGTGCATACAATCGGCATATAACAAACAGATAAAAAAGCTGAATAAATTGAACGAACAGCAAACTCGGAAGGCTCATGTAACTAGGCAAAATAGTTAACAAAATTAAACAGAATTAAACAGAGCCGAGCGCCCCTGCATCGGCAGTACAGCAGTGGGCGACGTACGGCTACATAGGATACTTGCAGCGGAAGGAACATATTTCCAGAGTTCAGTCGTCAGCAAGAGCTCTCCGAGTCGGGAAATGTCTATCCAACCAGACTGTTGCCTCTCGGGGAGTGGGAAAGAAGTGTGTTTCTCTATTGGCAACCATCCGCAGCTTGGAAGGAAAAAGCATGGCGTAGGCTAAGTTTAGCTCGCGGAGCCTTCATTTGATCAGCACAAATTGGGCCCTGTCCTTCTGTACCCCGATTGCAAAGTCCGGGAATACCGAAATTTGGATTCCGTTCCATTTGAGGGGGCCATTGGTGCGTGCTAATTTCAGGATAGCGTCCCGATAACGGTAATGAAGAAGCTTAGCAATAAATGTTCTAGGAGGCGCTCCAGGGGGTAATGGACGCATAGGGACCCTGTGGGCACTCTCCACCGCAAAGTGTGACGTAAATTCCTCTGCGACGAACGTATCCAACAACCATTCCTCAAGGAACTGTTCGGGGTGAGCTCCCTCTTCCTTTTCAGGCAAGCCAATAAAGCGGACATTATTCCGGCGTAATCGTCCTTCCATATCCGATAATTTTTTGTTCACCTCAGCCATTTGGGATTCGAGGGTGGTAGTGCGCCTTCCAAGCGGTGACACCGTGTCTTCGAGCGTGGAGACGTGGGTATCCACCTCTCCAACTCGCTCCCGCACCCTCTGAAGGTCCTGATGTATAATAGACAAATCCACCTGTACTTGGCCAATCTTGTCCGCAAGTCTAGCCGTCACTGCCTGAACTAGTAGAAGGAGACGGCAGCGAGGAGGCAGGCCGCGAATCGTCCCTTGGCTGTTGCTGAGCAGGGGGGTTCCTGGAAAACTTCTCCAATTTAGCCGCAGCCGAAGCCGCAGAATTGTGATGATGTTTAGCCATTATAGACGGCAGCAATTAGACAGTAGGGGGAAATCTGCAGAGGATTGACCAGTAAGAGGGAGGGAGGTAGTAGAGAGTGCAGGATATGCAATAGGAATCCATAGATAATCCCAATAGGACTTCTACATCCAAAGTTATCCGTATGAAATTCCCAGACAGCCGAACGTGCGATGAAATAGCTGAGGGTAACAGGTCACAGGGGAGACTGGGCTGCACTGACCCCCAGATAATACCAAGCTGTGAACAGGAAATAGCCAGAGCTCACCAGCTGCTATATATGCACAGGCAGCCACATATAACCAGAAAATAATTGAGCCCACTGCAGTGGTCTCCTCTGCAGCATGGAGGAGCACAATTATAGTGGGTAACTTGGTCCCAATATCACAGGGACACCTGACAGTCAGGGCACTCAGCAGGAGGGGAGGGGAAGGGAGAGGGAGCCGAATATGCGCGCCCAACAGCGGCGGGAGGAGCACGTGACACGGCCGTCCCCTGGTCTCCCAAGCAGCCGCGGTAGAAGAAGCCAGTGGGCGGGTGGAAGCCCGTCGCTATTATGCAGGGTGAAGCGGCGGTGACAGCTCCAGAGAGGCAGCGGGGAGGCCCAGAAAGAGGGATCCGGCAGGATGCACAGCACAGCGGTAAGCGGGAGCAGAGCGGCGGCCCACGTGATGCGGCTTCCTCCGGGCCTCACGATAATCACTGCACGCAGCGGGCGACAGGAGACGGATCAGCTCAAAAACAGGCACCAGGAAGCAGCATCATAAAAGCCTGGTGTAGACTGACTTGTAGCCCCAGGGGGGTCTCAGGATGGGTTCTGGATTGAAAGTCGACAGTAACTAGGTTGACAATGTCTAGGTCGACCACTATTGGTCGACAGTAACTAGGTCGACAGGGTGTCTAGGTCGACAGGGTCTTTTGGTCGACAGGTCAAAAGGTCGACATGAATTTTTCACAATATTTTTCTTTTTTTGAACCTTTTCATACTTAACGATCCACGTGGACTACGATTGGAATGGTAATCTGTGCCGAGCGAAGCGGTAGCGGAGCGAAGGCACCATGCCCGAAGCATGGCGAGCGAAGCGAGCCATGCGAGGGGACGCAGTGCACTAATTGGGGTTCCCGGTCACTCTACGAAGAAAACGACACCAAAATAACATTAAAAACTCATGTCGACCTTTTGACCTGTCGACCTAGAACATGTCGACCTAAAGACCCTGTCTACCTAGACACCCTGTCAACCTAGTTACTGTCGACCAATAGTGGTCGACCTAGACATTGTCGACCTAGTTACTGTCGACTTTCAATACCACACCCTCTCAGGATATATTTAAGCGGATTATGAAGCTGGAGTGCTACACAACCTGTGTGCTACTCCATGCCCGTCGTAGCCACGCCCCCTTCACACAGTATTTATTTATTTATTTATTTGTGTAAGTCTAGAAAACATTCCATGACTTCCTGTGGTATGAAGCACCTACCTGGTATATTTCCTATACGTTTTAGTGTTTTGCTATATAGAAGAGGCCGGCTACCTCTTCACCAGGTGGCTGCTGACCTGCAGGTTTTTATTCACACCCGCTTACACAGCACCAACAAACCTTACAATCTTTTTTTAATAATTTAAATAAATCCACCTCCCATCCCAGGCAATCCCACAACCCGTACCAAAAGATGACCCTCCCCCCATTACTCCCTCCAACATAGCCCCGCCTAAATATATAACAGCAGAACGCAGCGGAGCGTGGGGCAGGGGAACTGATCATCAGTCCCCTCTGCTGCAGCTGATCTCTGCACATGCTGAGATCAGCATAGTTGTGCTGGGGGGATGTCCCCCTCCTCGCACTTCTAGTTTAGGCGCACACTCCCCAGTGTGTCGCTCGCACGGCTTTCTGGGCTTTGATTTTGGGAGTGATGTTGGCGGTTACAGACAGCAACATCACTCCCAAGCGGCCGCAGCATCAGGAGGAAATCTGTCCTGCACTTGCACAGAATAGATTTCTCCCATAACAGCAGGGGGAAGAAGCGGAGAGTGCTGGATGTATGGGTTACGACCTGGTCAGGTAACGTGCTTCTGGCTGTGGTCGTATACCATATGTTTTGATGCTAAGCAAGTGATTGAAGTGGCATAAACACGAAAAAATAGGAATTTAATACCTACCGGTAATTCCTTTTCTCGTAGTCCGTAGTGGATACTGGGGGATAGTATATTACCATGGGGTATAGATCGGGTCCATTGGAGCCTGGCTCTTTAAATAATTGATAGTGTGTGCTGGCTCCTCCCCTTTATGCCCCTCCTAGCAGACTCAATCTAGGAAACTGTGCCCGAGGAGATGAGAGAAGTATATAAACACATAGGGGCTAATTCAGTAAGGATAGCAAATTCTGCTAATCAGCAGAATTTGCTATCCTTAGGATCGCATGCTGGGGGCCGCCCATCCCTTGATGAAGCAGAAATTGCGATCGCCTCGCAATTTCTGCTTCATTGTAAAAAATCTTGATGCCCCCTGCTGGCGCAGCTTAGCTGCGGCTGCAGGAGACACGGCGTCATCTTACCCATCGTGGCGGCTGAATGTGACATCACGCAGCCGCCGCGATCACGCCCCTGACATGCCCCCATTCACGCCGCACCACCCACCGCTCGCGTAGCTCTGCCCCTGCAACGCTCCATCTCTTTCTTGAAAAAGGAGCGTTGTCGCCCCCCCCCCCTTCCGCGGCCGCCTCTACCTGATTGACAGGCAGAGACGAACGCATTTTCTGCGGGTTCCCCTGCAGTAAATGCGGGTGCATGCGCAGGACGGGCACTGT
This sequence comes from Pseudophryne corroboree, assembly GCF_028390025.1. Classification (NCBI taxonomy): domain Eukaryota; kingdom Metazoa; phylum Chordata; class Amphibia; order Anura; family Myobatrachidae; genus Pseudophryne; species Pseudophryne corroboree. The sequence continues at coordinate 516,016,747 of NC_086444.1, read as the reverse complement.
GCATGCGCCTGCATCTTTTCAGCAAAAATTCTGGTTGCGATCCAACCTGAATTAGCCCCATAACGCAGTGAGGTAACCAACACACAATAATAATAAAGATAGCAGAGCTAATCACAGAGAGGAAAGCCACGTTAACCATAACAAGGATAGCAACGCTAACCAAACATGGAACAGGGAAAGCAACAGCAAACCCAACCAAGAACACTTACAACTAGGTAAGCAGGAAGCGAAGCACTGAGGCGGGCACCCAGTATCCACTACGGACTACGAGAAAAGGAATTACCGGTAGGTATTAAATTCCTATTTTCTCTAACGTCCTAATGGATACTGGGGAATAGTATATTACCATAGGGATGTCCCAAAGCTCCCAGAACAGGTGGGAGAGTGCTGAGACTCCTGCAAAACCGCCTGACCAAACTGAAGGTCATCCATGGCCAAGGTGTCAAACCTGTAAAATTTTACGAACGTGTTAGAATCAGACCAAGTAGGTGCCCGGCACAACTGTAAGACCGAGACACTCCGGGCAACCGCCCAGGATAAACCCGCCGACCTTGTAGAGTGGGCCTGAACAGAACTCGGCAGCGGTAGAGCTGCAGAAGTAGAAGATTGTTGAACAGTCAACCTGAGCCACTTAGCAATGGACTGCTTAGAGGCAGGGCGACCAATCTTATGAGCATCATAAAGGACAAAAAGCGAATCAGACTTCCTGTGACGAGCAGTCCTTTTGATGTATACCTTCAAAGTCCTAGCCACATCCATGGACTTTGGAGCAATGGAAGAGTCGGATAACACCGGAACCACAATTGGTCGATTCGCATGAAAGGCTGACAACCTTCGGCAAAGAGTGCGGGCGAGTACTGAGCTCCGCCCTATTCTCATGAAATATCAAGTATGGGCTCTCATATGATAAGGCCCCCAATTCCAAAACACGTCTTGCAGAGGTCAAGGTCAGCAACAGTACAGTCTTCCACGTTAGATATTTCAAGTCTACCCTATGCAAGGGTTCAAACCAGTCCTACTGGAGAAATGTCAATGCCACATTGAGATCCCACGGAGCCATGGGAGGGACAAAGGGAGGTTGAATGCGCATAACCCCCTTTAGAAAGGTCTGTACTTGAGGATGTACCGCCAGCTGTTTCCGGAAGAAGATAGAGAGAGCCGAAATCTGAACTTTGATAGAGCCTAATCATAGGCCCTTATCAACGCCAGCTAGCAGGAACAGTAGAAAACGGCCCAGACGAAACTCCACAGGCGAATATTTTCTATTCTCGCACTAAGAAACATATTGTATTCCAATGCAGTGGTAGTGTTTGGACGTAACCACCTTACGCGCCTGGATCATAGTTGAAACAACCCGGGATGGAAGACCCTTTCTGGTTAGAATCTCCCTCTCAACTTCCAAGCCGTCAAACGTAAACGCTATAAGTCTGGATAGACAAACGTTCCTTGTTGAAGAAAGTCCTTGAGAAGCGGCAGAGGCCAGGGCTTCTCCAGAGACAAGGTCAAGAGGTCCGCATACCAGGCCCATACCGCTATCGCCTGCGGGTCCCTCGTCCTGGAACAGTAACGACAGAGCTTCTTGTTAGACGAGACGCCATCAGGTCTACTTGAGGACAGCCCCACCAGTGAACAAGTTGAAACACCTGAGGGTGAAGGCCCCATTCCCCCGGATCGAGGTCGTGCCTGCTTGTGAAGTCTGCTTCCCAGTTGTCCACTCCCGGAATGTTAATGGCTGAGATGGCCCTTGCGTTGGCTTTCACCCAGTGGAGTATTTTTGACACCTCTCGCATGGCAGCCCTGCTTCTTGTTCCTCCCTGTCGGGTGATGTATGCTACTGCCGTGGCATTGTCCGACTGTACCTGGATGGCCTCATTCCGAAGGAGGTACGAGGCCTGTCTGTGAACATTGTAAATTGCTCTGAGTTCCAGGATGTTGATCGGAAGAGTAGATTCCTGAGAGGACCAGGTCTCCTGGAACTGCGTCCCCTGGGTCACAGCCCCCCAACCCAGGAGGCTGGCATCCGTTGTTAGCAGAGTCCAATACTGGGTATTGAAACTCCAACCCTCCACAAGATGGGAGACCTGTAGCCACCAAAGTCGGGAGATCCGTGCTTTCGGTGACAGGGTTACCTACTGATGCATGTGCAGGTGAGATCCCGACCATTTGTCCAACAGATCCAGTTGAAATAGTCGTGCATGGAACCTGCCGTATTGTATTGCCTCGTAAGAGGCCACCATTTTGCCCAGCAAGCGAATGCAAAGATGAATTGAGATCCTGCGCGGTTCTACTACCGAACGGACCATAGTCTGAATAGCAAGGCCTTTTAAGACACCGTATCCAGGATCATTCCCCAGGAACTGAATTCTCTGAGACGGTTCCAGGCGAAATTTCTGGAAATGGAGGATCCATCTGTGGTCCGCAAGCAGACGAGTAGTCAAGCTGATGCTGTGCAGCAGCTGTTCCTGAGACACCGGGTTTATTAGGAAATCGTCCAGGTACGGGATTATGTTGACACCCATGATGTGTAATTGCCACATAATCTCTGCCATGACTTTTGTGAACACCCTAGGTTCTGTGGAGAGACCAAAGGGTAAGGCCTGAAACTGGAAATGTTGGTCCAGTACAGCGAACCGAAGGAACGCTTGGTGAGGGGGCCATATTTGGATATGCAGGTATGCATCCTTGATAACTAGGGATACCAGAAAACTTCCCCTCCTCCAGACTTGTTATCACTGCCCTCAGTGATTCCATCTTGAATTTGAACACTCGAAGGTAAGGTTTCATTGATTTTAGATTTAAGATCGGCCGTACAGAGTCGTCCGGCTTCGGGACCACAAAGAGACTTGAGTAAAACCCCTTTGTGTGCAGCGGAGGAGTTACTGGAACAGTAACTCCTGTAGAAAGCAGTTTTTGAACTGCCTCCTGCAAGGAAACTCTTGCTAGAGGTGAAGCTGGTAAGCCTGACCTGAAGAATCTGAGAGTAGGGAGTTCCTGGAATTCCAGACGGTATACTTGGGATATGAGGTCCCTCACCCAAGGATTCTGGCAGGACTCTGCCCATATGTGGGCGAAGTGTTGAAGGCGAGCACCTACCTGAGTGTCGACTTGCTGCTGGGGCCAACCTTCACGCGGAGGGCTTCATGGAAAAGGATCCTGAGGTCTGGTCCGAAGTTCCAGCAGCAGCTGGTTTATGGGACTTACCTCGTGTTGCAGCATTGGAGGCACCTCTGGCTTTGCTTCTGAACCTGGCTACCCGAAAGCACTGCAGAGACGGCCCAGGATAGGGACATCTAGCAGGTAGTGCAGCAGACGGCAGATATGTAGATATACCCGCTGTCGCATGAGATATTCCTTGTTCAGTTCTTCCCCGAACAAGGCATCACCTATAAAAGGAAGGTTCTCCACACCCTTATAGAATCAGCATCTGCTGACAATTGTCGCAGCCACAGGGCTCTACGAGTCGATACTGCCATAGCAGTGGTACGGCCGTTAATGATACTTAGTTCTTTATCAGCCTCACTCATAAAGTTTGCAGCATCTTGGATATGTTGCAGTAATGAGACTATCTCATCCTGAGGTAGTGTATACAACTTTTTTATAATAATATCAGAACATTTTAGCATGGCTTCTAGAAATCCAGCCGCAAACTAGGGTAGGGCATTGGGCTACGCCCGCTGTAATATAAAATCGACTTGAGTGTGGTCTCAATTTTGCGATCAGCTGGGTCTTAGAGAGAGCGAGACAGCCCCAGGTACAGGTAGTATAATTTTACATAACAGCCTGGACACAGACGTATCAACTGTTGGTGGGTTTTCCGCAACTTTCCTATCCACATTTGGGAAGGGAAAAGAATTTAGTACCCATTTAAGAATACTTTTTTGTCAGGATTTATCCCTGCATATTTAGAAAGGGAATCCAATTCCATTGAAACAGGGAAGATTGCAGAGGACCTTGGTTTCGTATTAAAAACAATTCCTCTGTTGTTCTGTTTCCCTATCAGGGATGTTGAGGACCTTCTTAAGATCATAAAACAGGGCCACAATACCCGGGGACAGGGAATTATCCTTGTCCCCCTATAATTCCCTCACGTCTAACTCTGGTAATTCACTATAAGAGTAAGACTGTAAAACTGTGGTATAGTGTGTTTATGAGAGACCACCAGAGGGGGCTGAGGAGACAGTCTTCAGCAACAGTAATCATGCAAGTGTGCTTCAGAGTTTGCCTTTCTCATAATGTATTGCAGTAATAATTTATTTAAATGAATCCAACCACACGGGTTCCTGCAATTTACTAGCCTGTAGAGCATTGGGTACACAATAGAGACCCTTGTGAGGAAGGTGTAACCTAGCCTTACATGTATATACAGACTTATTTTCAGACATGCTTTATTAGAAACCACAGAGTTAATGAGAAAACACAGTGCAGCGTTAGTGAGACAGCAACCTTATCTCAGACAACCCTGAATGGAGTGACACAGAGAGGATTGGGACCAGCACACAATACCCCAGAACGGAGCAGCGCTCCGCTGGGTATATATACATATAAATATTTTCCTCACAGCAGTATAACCGCTTTCTATATGTTCCCCCCTTCACTAAAATCCCCTGGATTGATTCAGTGGGTCTGTAGAGGAGCCTGTACACAGCAGCAAGAAATGGCGCCTTTTGGCTTCTGGCCCCACTCTCCGTGAAGCCCCACCCCCTCAACGGCGCGCGGCCCCTCTCGTATTTTTATACTGGCTTTTACTCCAAATATTGTAAAAAAAGAGAGTGTAACCCTTTTTACATATGTTGCCAGTGTTGGGTACACAGCGGGCACCGCAGCCCGTAGCCGGGTGACCGCTGCCCCTTCATGCCGTAATTTTCACCAGGGACCTGCTGACCGGGACCCCAGAGTCTGTACTCACCGCAACGCGTCTGCTTCGGCATCTGTTAAGGGGTGGCGGCATGCTGCCGGTGTGGGCTCACAACCTGGGGATGTGAGAAACAGCGCCTCAGGAACTCAGTGTCTTGTCAGCTGGGTTTACGAACCATTAACTCTTAGGAAGTTGGTTCAGTCCCCCCCAATAAGTCCCATGACGCAGGCAGACTGGTTGCCAACCAGTGTGCCTGAAAAAAATAAACTAAAATAAATTTCTGAAGAAAACTCTCTCGAGAGCAAACAGAATGCACCCGGCTCCTTGGGCACATTTTCTAAACTGAGTCTGCTAGGAAGGGCAAAGAGGGGAGGAGCCAGCACACACTATCAATTTCTTAAAGTGCCAGGCTCCAATGGACCCGATCTATACCCCATGGTAATATACTATTCCCCAGTATCCACTAGGACGTTAGAGTAATGTCTATCTTTTCAGCATCCTCAATCTCTCTCAGCCATCGGGCACTTAAAAATATGACTATGATTTATTTTCACATCTCTGCACCAGTTGCTATACTACTGACCATTCTGATAACTGATATTGAAAATGTAATGATATGCACATATCAGTTCATCCATAGCTATATAACCTGATTCCAAAGAGTTCTGTCATCGTTCCTATTGTCTGCGGAAATGAGAAGCTTTGACCATGGCATCCCATGCTTTGAATAATGACAGAAATGTATAAAGTCCTTCATTAAGATGTAACTGGTTTTGAGCATCCTTCCTCCCCTGCCCTGACATACACACTATACAGACCACTATGACGAGGAATCAGGTACCTTGGTTATTATGCAGCCATATGCCTTCTGCAATTTATCATGGGTGGACGCGAGCTTACGGAAGTCTCTGTGAGCTTCCAGAACAGGAATGACAATTTTGTAGACTTCGTTTACAGTTTCATAGAATCCTGCCTGTAACAGATAATTAGAACATGTAAAAACAACAATACTAGTTACTATATTTGCTACCAATTATTACATTTGCAAATGTTTACTTTTTTTTTAAATTACGTGTGAACACTGAATGGTACTAGGGGCCAGTTTCAGAGTTGTACGCTATGCCGATGTTTTCAAAACTGAGCGATTTTCGGCAGACTGCGCATGTGCAGTGATCGCACTGCGCATGCGTAAAGGTGCCTTTGCGAGTCCGCTCACAGTGAGGATTCCATTGCAGAGTGATTGACAAGAAGTGAACGTTTAGGGGAGGTAACGGGGAGTGGAGGAAAAACGCAGGCATATCATAGCCGTTTTCGGGCATGTATATGCTGTAAGCTGCAATCATGTACGCAGAGAAACATGGAGTCTGCGTTGCTTCTGCTGCATCCAGTCTACGTAGCCATAGACCTATTTGAGCAGTCAATGTTCCCCATTATTGCGTACAGGCTGTGAATGTGTACACAGTAGCCAATGGCTTTGGGATTACTCCGGTGGGCGTCTATTTCCATTTCTGGGTGGCAACTTCACTTCCGTAACCTAGAAAATCGCAATTGCAATGACGTACCACTCTGAATCAGGGCCTGTGTTAACGTCTGTGTGAAACAAAAATGTGTACTGTGGCTGTGCTCATGATACTGTTGTGCACAAGAACAGACTGTATGATGGGTAACTGGGTGTTGTGACGAAATATGAATAGTTTAAAGCTTCCTCTGTGCACTGTTTTGTGTAAACAAGGGAAACAATTCTGGAAGATTATAAACCTGCAGAGCTTTCACATAGAACAGATGAGTAACTAGGCTTAATACATCACAGTTATGATTTACACAAATGTGCACTGACGGGCATAAAAGAAAATGCCTGCTAGTCTTCTGGTGCTTATACAGGGGAATTGAGACTTGTGGGGTTCCTGTGCGAAATACAAATCCACTTGCGGGTATCCCTAGTGAAAACCAGGACCCTGTCAGACTCTGCACAAGTGGCTGAACCTCGCCAAGCCAGTAGTGATGACAAAGAATCCTAAAACTCATAGTGACACCGTGCACTGTTAACAAAGAGAGAGTTCCAGCTAGTATTAAATAATAGGCGTGTCGTGGCATGTAAAACTGGGAGAAGGCACTGTAGAACAGTGGTTAGTATTGTAGTTCCAGGCCTTTGAGTTTAATTACTGACACAGGGTGAAATTTGCATGGATAAAATATTTTGTCCCATAACTTACATGGGGACTTTTTTTTATCCTTTTACATTAAGTGTCTGTGGTAGAGACATTAGATTGTTAGCTCTGCTGGGGTAGAGACTGGTTTTCAGGAAATCAATTCTGTGGTACTACTATGCTGTGATATACACTATGTTAGCATTAAATAAAGACAAAGATAAATACATACAAGGATATTTCAAAAAATAATGATAGGTTAGAGATCTACAAATCCAAAAATGTACAAAAAGCTACAACTGTATTATAGGTCAACTGTATCTTATTTAACTGTGAATTACAGTATAGACATTCTCATTCTGATCACACATGTAGAAGACTTACTTGACTGAAGAGCTCTGCAGCCTGTTCTAGTAGCCCAACAAGTCCATTTTCTGAGAAATATCTTCCAGAACACACTCCATCTTCATCTGGGGTCAGTATATCATCAGACACTGCTGACTCTTCGATCACATTTGAGGAAATGTTCTGGAAACATCCATAGGATAGATTTTAGATATTTTCCCCCCAAATGGAAATAGACATACCAATGGAATGCAAACAGCCTTAATTTCTCCAGCATTTTATAAAATAGTTTCTAGGGAATTATGTAAAATAATTTTACTTTTAAAATGGATTTGTTATCTGCAGCCTATCCCCTTGGTAATAATTAGTGATATCTCTGAGACCATGTCTGACATCTGTTCATGAAGTACTGGTCCCTAGTGAATTGATAGACAGCACTTTCATGAGTATTAGTACAACAAACCCAATGAAAGTAGTAGGTGCAGCATATTTGACATAATGAAGTACATGATCTTTTTTGCTGATCATGTAAAAAGGGGATTTTTGGGTACTTACAGCTAAAAAAATAATTCTGATTTATGCTGGTGGACACTGGACATGCAGTTGCGATGAGGTCCACAGGAGCTGGCACTTAACTAAATGTGTAACTTTAAGAAGCCTTTGGAAGCAGATGTAGACGCTGCTAGAATTAAACCGACAGAGCGGAAATCTGCACTTTAAGGAATGCAGTCATAAACTGGCCTCCGAACCACCCTGAAGGAAGGCAAAGAAATGGGAAAGGCGAAACCTAAAAGTATGAAGCCCAGTGCCTTTCACACCATAAGATGTAGATCTTCCAGACCCTATGGTACTACCGGGACGAAACTGTTTTACAGGCGCGCAACATAGTATGGACAACCAGAGGCGAAAATCCCTTTGCCTTCAAGAGCCCGGCCTTAAAAGCCAGCCCTTAAAGCCAACCGAAGATGGTCTGCGTGCAGAAACGGACTCCACAGCGGCAGATCTGGACATAGTGGAAGACGCCAGCTGAGACCTAGAGCCAGAATGGTGGCTTACCAGAACCTGAGCGTCCAGTCCCGAGCCACTAAGATCAACAGTACCCATTGCATCTTGACCCGCTTGAGCACCCGAGGTAACATGGGAATTAGCAGGAAGAGGTACGCTAGACGGAAGCTCCACAGTATTGTCATGACATTGACTGTGAAAGCCAGCGGGTCTCTGGACATCGTACAAAATTAACATGAGGTTTACCTTTGGAAGATCCACTTTCAAACCAACTGTTGGAAGACCTCTGAATAGAGTAAACACTCCCTCGGGAGAAATGTGGTTCTGCTGAGGAAGTCCGCCTCCCAAATTTCCACACTCCCTCTATGATACTATTGAGATTGCCGGAACAAAGGTCTCCGTCCAGGAAAGAATGCGGGATGCCTCCGCGCTTTTGGTACCACTCTGATTAATCACATATGTCACCGCCGTGATGTTGTCCGATTGAATCTGCACCAGGCAGCCAGGACAGACTGGGCCCCAACAGTAGATAGATGGCTCGGAGCTCGAGCACACTGATCGGTAGTGCCACCTCCGAAAATGACCAAAGACCCTGGAGGCAAAAATGTAAAGCTACGGCACCCGGAGTCTTACGTCCATGGTCACAGTGACCCAAGCTGGGGTGACCAAGGATAATCCCTGGAGCAGAAGATCGGAAACCAGCCACCACTGAAAGAAGAGACAACAAGTGCTGGCGGACAAAACCAGAAACTGAGATGATTAATGACCAATTCTGGAGAATTTTCGCACTGTAATTTCTGTGAGTGGAACCAGGATTACTGAATGGTCTTGAAAGTGGAGACTATCAAACCCAACAGCTTCCTGCGAAGCAATAACGATGGATGAGGCACTGACAATACCACCGTGACCTAATCCTGGAGGCTCCAGGTTTTGGACTCTAGTAAGAACACCCACTGCAGAGAGGTGTTGAAGAGTACCCCCAGGAAAAGCAGGTGTTGACTAGACATCAGATGAGACTTTCAAAATTCAGAATCCAGCCGTGCGGTCCAGGAGATCATCTAAATAGGGAATGACTACAATACCTTCCTTGCGCAGCAGACTCATCTTGACTACCATGATCTTCGTGAAAATGTGCGGGGCAGGTCCCAGAACTGATAGTATGCCAAGCTGATGTGAACTTGAGGAGAGAGTAATGACCTGCCCAAATAGGAACATGAAGTTACACGTCCCTGATGTTGAGTGAGTGCTAAAATTCGTTGGCTTCCATACCGTGGATCACTGATTGGAGAGATTCCATTTGAAAATGGTCCACCCAAAGCCTAATGTTAAGGGCCCAAAGATTCAAAATCAGGCAGAAGGAACTGCTCTGAACGAGAAATAGTGGAGTAGAATCCCAGTTTCCATTCTAAAAAGCATTGAGGCGGCAGACCCTTGCGGTCAATCATGTAACCCAGATAAATAGATACCCAGCACCTAGGTGTTGGCGATTACTCCATCCACCAGTCTCTGAACTGGAGCAGGCATCTGACTAGGCTGGGCGGGGAAAGATAATGTCAGGTGCTAAGTTTCTCAGGAGCCTTCTTCCCCGAGAATCTACTGGCCCCAGCAAAATGACCCCTTGGAGTTGAACCCTTGCAGAGTAAAAGACTTGTCTCTGATGGATTGTCTTCTAAAGGCCCCCCTGCAAAACATACGAAACTGCAGACCTCGCTGCCTGGGAGCAGCCACAAGAAGAATAGTACTATTCCCACTGGTGGCCTGGGCAACTATAGCATCCAACTCAGGATGTGCCTCCAGAGACTTTGGCTGAGAATTTGCATTCCAAGCACGGAGCCAAAGGGCATGCCGAGCAGCGACAGCCACAGCTAAGACCCGTGACACCACATAGTAACCGCCTTGCATGGCCTCACAAACATATTCCGCCACTCCCTGGAGCTGTTCCACCACATCTAGCAAAGAATCCTTGGAAGAATCCCCCAACAAGCTTCTCAGCCTAGATCTCCATGGCTTGAGCCACTCACGTCGAGGCTAGCAAAGGATGGATAACTGCCCCAGAGCCAATAAAGAGAGACTTGAGACAATCCTCAAGACTCTCGTATAGCGGATCTTAAGATGACACAGAGTCCTGACCCAGAAGTGCAGTGTGCTTTGCCAATTGCACCAATGGGGCATCCATCTTGGGAGACTGTTCCCACTTGGCCACATGGTCCACTGATAGCTGATAAAGAGAAGCATGGCGTGACTTGAGGACTGTTTAGCGTGACTGCAGCAAAGGTGTAAGAGGACACATCTGTACTTGCTACTTCTTTTGAAAACCACACTGACTTTCTTTTCCTTGTGCGTTTCCTAACCCTTTTGATATGGTATCCAGAATCTAGGTCGGCACACATTACGTCGACACTTATTGGCCAACACGTTATGTCGACATGAAATAGGTCGACACAACCATTAGGTCGACATGGAAAAGGTTGACATGAGTTTATCCCATTTTTTTTTACTTTTTCATACTTTACGATCCACGTGGACTAAAATTGGGAACGGTAGCCTGTGCCGAGCGCAGCGAGGTGATACGGTGCAGTAATTGGGGTTCCCCGTCACTTTACAGAGAGAACGACACAATTTTTTTTTTTAAACTCATGTCGACCTGTTTCCATGTCGACCTCATGGCCTTGTCGCTGTCAACCAATAGGTGTCGACCTGTGTGTCTACCTAGACACTGGTGACCCCGAGTTCCATACCCTTTGATACAGAGGTCTTTTGCCTTTAGTATTGCACTTTTCAATTTTTCTCACTTCTCCTGCACTCCTTCCAAGTTTCTCCACTGTGCCAAAGAATCGCTTACACATTTTCCCATCCCTACAAAATCAGCCTTCCTAAAATCTATCACCTTTGTTTTTGTATGGGATGAGTCCATCTTTATTCTGAACCATACTGGTTGATGATCACTGGATCCCAGGTTATCACCCATTTTTACGTCGGATATTTTTGTCTCCATTTGTAAGTATGATCAAATGAATTCTGAGTACATCCAATTCTTTCAACAATACATACTTGTTATTTTAAAACATAGCAATACAAACATTCAAAATAAGTACAATCAGTTATGTTAAATTATTGTATTTTCTGCCCATGGCCAGAGTCTCAGTGAATGGGTTTGTTTCGGACTCCTTCCCCCTATCCAGGGGAACGAGGCAGGGCTGCCCTCTGTCCCCGACTTTGTTTGCCATTGCTATTGAGCCACTGGCATGTTTGATTAGAGCAACTCAAGATATTGTGGGTATTAGGGTGGGCGCAAGAGAGGACAGGATAGCGCTATACGCTGATGACCTATTGCTCTTTGTGGATGATTACGTTTCCTCCCTACCTAAACTCCTTGACTTAATAACCGACTACGGTCGCTTCTCCGGGCTCAAAATTAACTGGGATAAATCCACCATTACTCCCCTTAGAGGCCCAGCCTCGGTGGCCCCAGTGATTCACACCCCCCTTAAATGGGTAGATTCTTTTAAGTACCTGGGTATATGGGTATCAAATGACCCTTGTACCTATGTTTCCCTTAATGTCTTGCCGCAGATGGTGTATCTTCGTTCGAAGGTCAAGATTTGGGGGACTCTGCCCCTGACTGTTACTGGTAGGGTCAATTTGGTCAAAATGGTATACTTACCTAAACTCCTATATGTCCTCCAGCAATCCCCTATATATATTAACTTGAAGACATTTAGACAGATTGACAGTTTGCTCTCTTCTTTAATATGGGCCAGCAGGAGAGCGCGGTTGAGACTTGACGTTCTGTCCAGGCCGAAAGTGTTGGGAGGCTTAGCTCTCCCTATATTTCGATTTTACTATTATGCCGCGCAGTTGGCACATATATGGGAGTGGGTGAATGCCCCAGATGGTCTCACTATACACTCCCACATGCTTTTACAGGTCTACCCTGACGGCACTCCATTACAGTTGCTTCTCTGTGGGAACCCTAACTTGTCCAAGATCCCTATAATAAAACAGGCCGTCCTCATATGGAAACAGGTACATGTTATCCTATTAGGCCAAGGTATTGACCCGGATACTCCTCTGGACAATGCCTTTGGCTTCCCAGAATTGGCTTTGCTGCAGGTTGGGGCGGTGTGGGGGAGGTGGGGGGTGACATCCCTGGGCCACCTGTATAACGATGGTATACTGAAATCCTTCTTGCTGCTGCAACAGGATTATAGTGTACCCTCTTCTCATTTTTACCGATACCTGCAGCTGAGACATGCACTTAATGCACAATTTCCCGAAACTCCTCCAATGATTGCTGACTCCCCGGTCAAGTCTCTCCTGCAGTCCCTGGGAAGTGGACATCTGGTGTCCAACATTTATACAAGCATGCTTCGATCTCACTATTCTGACCCGTTGTCCCTTCTCAGGAACAAGTGGGAATCTGACTTGGGTGCCATCTCTGATGAGATCTGGGAGGGTGCTTTATGTTCTGCACGATTATCCACTACCACCACCAGATATCAACAAATCCAACTGTTTATCATACACAGAGTTTACATGACACCAGTGCGCTTGCGACATATGGGGGGTACCTACTCCTCCAGATGTCCTAAGTGCGATAGCCTGGATGCAGACTTTTGGCACATTATCTGGCTATGCCCCAAGGTAGCCGTATTCTGGTCGGGTGTTATTGACGCCCTGGTGTCAACGGGTATTCCCTCGTCGATATGCTCCCCGACGACATGTGTGTTATCTGCTGTGGAGGAGGATGCCCTGGACCCCCCTGCCAAAAGATATGTAATCAATATGTGCGGCATGGCCAAGGTGTGTATTGCCAGGCTTTGGCTAGCCAAAGATGCGCCCACAATGCGATCCTGGGTCTCACTTGTAAATGATACGGCCTCTCATGAGAAATATGTATACTTAGCTAGAGAAGCGGGGAAAAAATATAAGGACCTGTGGGGTAGATGGCTTATGTCTCCGCGCTCTGGGATCCAGAGTGTCTGAGCACCCGCTACTGAAGGCTCCGTGTCTGGCTGAGTGGGAAATGAGACATGCAACAGTTAGACTGGGTGTGTGGTTCTAGATCTACATCGGGTGAGCTGCCTCTCTTTGTCTATGTAGTCCCCTGGCGCCTGCGGTCGGCCATTCCTTTGCCAGTGTTGCTGCTGTGTGATCTGCTTATTGATTATGTTGTGTTGCCATAGACGACTATGTACAATATACATTGCTCTGTAAGATCCATGCTATCGTGCGATATTAATTCTAATTTATAATCTATGTCTCGGAATTTCAGCCTGCACTTGTTTTACTGTGTTAACTGAACCCTAATTGAACTGGGAATCTGCGTATTCCCTGGGTCGGGGTTTTGTTTTGTTTATGTTTGCTTTTTGTTTTTCTTGTATTTGTGTTTTGGTGAAAATCTGAAAATCAATAAAAAAAGTATTGAATTTAAAAAAAATAAGTACAATCATTTTTTTTCTTATACATCACACTTATGTTGTGCTTTTTTTCAAAGACAGAAGGTATACAACTTGCTTTAGCCCTTGCATGGGCAAGCTTGTGACTCAAAGAACAGTCACACGCTTATCCATGCAATGGCTACAGCAAGTCTCTGATTTGCCTGGTGGACCAACTTTTTGATACATTTCAATCCTACTTGGATGGCTACATTGTTCAATACAAATTTTTGATATGTCATAATTGCTCCAAGTTTGTAATACTACAGCGATTAGCACCTTGATGAAGTCTCCTGAGGAGATGAAATGCATATAATAAAGAGACTGTAAAATCCACAGTGAGAACCTTTACCCCCAGAGTAGTGCCGAAAAAAACCAGACCCTAGGAGTGAGAACCTTACAGCTATTGTCACAAATGTGCACTGTATTACTATGCTTTAATATTGCGTGAATTTACATGTTTTAATAAATGTTTAAATTGTATTAATTGTGTTTATATGGTATGTGAGGCTAAAAGCCTGTTTTTTTTTATAGGGTGTTAATAATTATAAGATAACTTTTTATGCACCAATTAATAATAATTAAGGCCAGTCGATTTTATACAACCCCTCCTAAGAAATACATCTCGTATAACATATTATCAATAAGTTGCAGATTTCATACTGTATATTGCACCCTCTCAATAATAAGATTTTACTCACCGGTAAATCTATTTCTCGTAGTCCGTAGTGGATGCTGGGACTCCGTAAGGACCATGGGGAATAGCGGCTCCGCAGGAGACTGGGCACAACTAAAAGAAAGCTTTTGGTCTAACTGGTGTGCACTGGCTCCTCCCTCTATGACCCTCCTCCAGACTTCAGTTAGGATACTGTGCCCGGAAGAGCTGACACAATAAGGAAGGATTTTGAATCCCGGGTAAGACTCATACCAGCCACACCAATCACACCGTATAACTTGTGATACTATACCCAGTTAACAGTATGACAAAAACTGAGCCTCTCAACAGATGGCTCAACAATAACCCTTTAGTTAAACAATAACTATATACAAGTATTGCAGACAATCCGCACTTGGGATGGGCGCCCAGCATCCACTACGGACTACGAGAAATAGATTTACCGGTGAGTAAAATCTTATTTTCTCTGACGTCCTAAGTGGATGCTGGGACTCCGTAAGGACCATGGGGATTATACCAAAGCTCCCAAACGGGCGGGAGAGTGCGGATGACTCTGCAGCACCGAATGGGCAAACTCTAGGTCCTCCTCAGCCAGGGTGTCAAACTTGTAGAATTTAGCAAATGTGTTCGACCCCGACCAAGTAGCTGCTCGGCAAAGTTGTAGAGCCGAGACTCCTCGGGCAGCCGCCCAAGAAGAGCCCACCTTCCTCGTGGAATGGGCTTTTACTGATTTAGGATGCGGCAGTCCAGCCGCAGAATGTGCAAGCTGAATCGTACTACAGATCCAGCGAGCAATAGTCTGCTTTGAAGCAGGTGCACCCAACTTGTTGGGCGCATGCAGGATAAATAGCGAGTCAGTCTTTCTGCCTCCAGCTGTCCTGGAAACATAAATTTTCAGGGCCCTGACTACGTCCAACAACTTGGAAGCCTCCAAGTCTTTAGTAGCCGCAGGCACCACGATAGGTTGGTTCAGATGAAAAGCTGATACCACCTTAGGGAGAAACTGGGGACGAGTCCTCAATTCTGCCCTATCCATATGGAAAATCAGATAAGGGCTTTTACATGACAAAGCCGCCAATTCTGATACACGCCTGGCTGAAGCCAAGGCCAACAACATGACCACTTTCCACGTGAGATATTTCAATTCCACGGTTTTAAGTGGCTCAAACCAATGTGACTTTAGGAAATCCAACACCACGTTGAGATCCCAAGGAGCCACTGGAGGCACAAAAGGGGGCTGAATATGCAGCACTCCCTTAACAAAAGTCTGAACTTCAGGTAGTGAAGCCAGTTCTCTCTGGAAGAAAATCGATAGAGCCGAAATCTGGACCTTAATGGAACCCAATTTTAGGCCCATAGTCACCCCTGACTGTAGGAAGTGCAGAAAACGGCCCAGCTGAAATTCCTCCGTTGGGGCCTTCCTGGCCTCACACCACGCAACATATTTTCGCCAAATGCGGTGATAATGGTTTGCGGTCACTTCTTTCCTAGCTTTAATCAGCGTAGGAATGACTTCCTCCGGAATGCCCTTTTCCTTCAGGATCCGGTGTTCAACCGCCATGCCGTCAAACGCAGCCGCGGTAAGTCTTGGAACAGACAGGGCCCCTGCTGCAGCAGGTCCTGTCTGAGCGGCAGAGGCCATGGGTCCTCTGAGATCATTTCTTGAAGTTCCGGGTACCAAGCTCTTCTTGGCCAATCCGGAACAATGAGTATAGTTCTTACTCCTCTTTTCCTTATTATCCTCAGTACCTTTGGTATGAGAGGAAGAGGAGGGAACACATAAACCGACCGGTACACCCACGGTGTCACTAGAGCGTCCACAGCTATCGCCTGATGGTCTCCTGACCTGGCGCAATATCTTTCTAGCTTTTTGTTTAGGCGGGACGCCATCATGTCCACCTGTGGCCTTTCCCAACGGTTTACAATCAGTTGGAAGACTTCTGGATGAAGTCCCCACTCTCCCGGGTGAAGGTCGTGTCTGCTGAGGAAGTCTGCTTCCCAGTTGTCCACTCCCGGAATGAACACTGCTGACAGTGCTAACACGTGATTTTCCGCCCATCGGAGAATCCTTGTGGCTTCTGCCATCGCCGTCCTGCTTCTTGTGCTGCCCTGTCGGTTTACATGGGCGACTGCCGTGATGTTGTCTGACTGGATCAGTACCGGCTGGTTTTGAAGCAGGGGTTTTGCCTGACTTAGGGCATTGAAAATGGCCCTCAGTTCCAGAATATGTATGTGTAGGGAAGTCTCCTGACTTGACCATAGTCCTTGGAATTTTCTTCCCTGTGTGACTGCCCCCCAGCCTCGAAGGCTGGCATCCGTGGTCACCAGGACCCAGTCCTGTATGCCGAATCTGCGGCCCTCTTGAAGATGAGCACTTTGCAGCCACCACAGCAGAGACACCCTGGTCCTTGGAGACAGGGTTATCAGCCGATGCATCTGAAGATGCGATCCGGACCACTTGTCCAACAGGTCCCACTGAAAGGTTCTTGCATGGAACCTGCCGAATGGAATTGCTTCGTAGGAAGCTACCATTTTTCCCAGGATTCGCGTGCAGTGATGCACCGACACCTGTTTTCGTTTTAGGAGGCCTCTGACTAGAGATGACAGCTCCTTGGCCTTCTCCTCCGGGAGAAACACTTTTTTCTGTTCTGTGTCCAGAGCCATCCCCAGGAACAGTAGACGTGTCGTAGGGACCAGCTGTGACTTTGGAATATTTAGAATCCAGCCGTGCTGTTGTAGCACCTCCCGAGATAGTGCTACCCCGACCAACAACTGCTCCCTGGACCTCGCCTTTATCAGGAGATCGTCCAAGTACGGGATAATTAAAACTCCCTTCTTTCGAAGGAGTATCATCATTTCGGCCATTACCTTGGTAAATACCCTCGGAGCCGTGGATAGACCAAACGGCAACGTCTGGAATTGGTAATGACAATCCTGTACCACAAATCTGAGGTACTCCTGGTGAGGATGGTAAATGGGGACATGCAGGTAAGCATCCTTGATGTCCAGTGATACCATGTAATCCCCCTCGTCCAGGCTTGCAATAACCGCCCTGAGCGATTCCATCTTGAACTTGAATTTTTTTATATATGTGTTCAAGGATTTCAAATTTAAAATGGGTCTCACCGAACCGTCCGGTTTCGGTACCACAAACATTGTGGAATAGTAACCCCGTCCTTGTTGAAGTAGGGGCACCTTGACTATCACCTGCTGGGAATACAGCTTGTGAATTGCCTCTAGCACTGCCTCCCTGCCTGAGGGAGTTGTTGGCAAGGCAGATTTGAGGAAACGGCGGGGGGGAGACGTCTCGAATTCCAGCTTGTACCCCTGAGATACTACTTGAAGAATCCAGGGATCCACCCGTGAGCGAGCCCACTGATTGCTGAAGTTCTTGAGACGGGCCCCCACCGTACCCGGCTCCGCCTGTGGAGCCCCAGCGTCATGCGGTGGACTTGGAGGAAGCGGGGGAGGACTTTTGCTCCTGGGAACTGGCTGTATGCTGCAGCTTTTTCCCTCTACCTCTGGGCAGAAAGGACGCGCCTTTAACCCGCTTGCCCTTATGGGGCCGAAAGGACTGTACCTGATAATACGGTGCTTTCTTTGGCTGTGAGGGAACATGGGGTAAAAATGCTGACTTCCCAGCTGTTGCTGTGGAAACGAGGTCCGAGAGACCATCCCCGAACAACTCCTCACCTTTATAAGGCAAAACTTCCATGTGCCTTTTAGAATCTGCATCACCTGTGCACTGCCGAGTCCATAACCCTTTCCTGGCAGAAATGGACATTGCACTTATTTTAGATGCCAGCCGGCAAATATCCCTCTGTGCATCTCTCATGTATAAGACTGCGTCTTTAATATGCTCTACGGTTAGCAATATAGTGTCCCTGTCTAGGGTATCAATATTTTCTGACAGGGAATCTGACCACACAGCTGCAGCACTGTACATCCATGCTGAAGCAATAGCTGGTCTCAGTATAATACCTGTGTGTGTATATACAGACTTTAGGATAGCCTCCTGCTTTCTATCAGCAGGCTCCTTTAGGGCGGCCGTATCCGGAGACGGTAGTGCCACCTTCTTTGACAAGCGTGTGAGCGCTTTATCCACCCTAGGGGATGTTTCCCAGAGTGACCTATCCTCTGGCGGGAAAGGGTACGTCATTAGTAACCTTTTAGAAATTACCAGTTTCTTATCGGGGGAAGCCCACGCTTCTTCACACACTTCATTTAATTCCTCAGATGGAGGAAAAACTACTGGTAGTTTTTTCTCTCCAAACATAATACCCTTTTTTGTGGTACCTGGGGTAACATCAGAAATGTGCAACACATTTTTCATATCCTCAATCATGTAACGTGTGGCCCTATTGGAAGTTACATTTGTCTCATCGTCGTCGACACTGGAGTCAGTATCCGTGTCGACATCTGTGTCTGCCATCTGAGGTAGCGGGCGTTTTAGAGCCCCTGATGGCTTTTGAGACGCCTGGGCAGGCACAGGCTGAGAAGCCGGCTGTCCCATATTTGGTATGTCGTCAAACCTTTTATGTAAGGAGTCGACACTGTCCCGTAATTCCTTCCATATAACCATCCACTCAGGTGTCGGCCCCGCAGGGGGTGACATCACATTTATCGGCATCTGCTCCGCCTCCACATAAGCCTCCTCATCAAACATGTCGACACAGCCGTACCAACACACCGCACACACACAGGGAATGCTCTGACAGAGGACAGGACCCCACAAAGCCCTTTGGGGAGACAGAAAGAGAGTATGCCAGCACACACCAGAGCGCTATATAACACAGGGATGAACACTATAACTGAGTGATTTTCCCTTATAGCCGCTTAAATATATATTGCTGCGCCTAAATTTAGTGCCCCCCCTCTCTTTTTTACCCTTTGTAGTTTGAAACTGCAGGGGAGAGCCTGGGAGCGATCCTTCCAGCGGAGCTGTGAGGGAAAAATGGCGCCAGTGTGCTGAGGGAGATAGCCCCGCCCCTTTTTCGGCGGACTTTCTCCCGCTTTTTTATGGATTCTGGCAGGGGTATTTTTCACATATATAGCCTCTGGGACTATATATTGTGATTATTTGCCAGCCAAGGTATTAATATTGCTGCTCAGGGCCACCCCCCCCCCCCCCCCCAGCGCCCTGCACCCATCAGTGACCGGAGTGTGAGGGGTGCATGAGGAGCAATGGCGCACAGCTGCAGTGCTGTGCGCTACCTTGTTGAAGACCGAAGTCATCTGCCGCCGATTTTCAGGACCATCTTCATGCTTCTGGTTCTGTAAGGGGGACGGCGGCGCGGCTCCGGGACCGGTCGATCGAGGTCGGGTCCTGTGTTCGATCCCTCTGGAGCTAATGGTGTCCAGTAGCCTAAGAAGCCCAAACTAGCAGGTAGGTTCGCTTCTTCTCCCCTTAGTCCCTCGTAGCAGTGAGTCTGTTGCCAGCAGATCTCACTGAAAATAAAAAACCTAAAATATACTTTCTTTTCTAGGAGCTCAGGAGAGCCCCTAGTGTGCATCCAGCTCAGCCAGGCACAAGATTCTAACTGAAGTCTGGAGGAGGGTCATAGAGGGAGGAGCCAGTGCACACCAGTTAGACCAAAAGCTTTCTTTTAGTTGTGCCCAGTCTCCTGCTGAGCCGCTATTCCCCATGGTCCTTACGGAGCCCCAGCATCCACTTAGGACATCAGAGAAACATTCTTTAGAGATATCCTTTCCAGTCTTACTAACAGAAGACTTATTGAGAGAAGCAGCCGAATTCCATTCATTTATTTTGGCGCAGGATAAGGGAAAACATTTTGGCGCATATATATATATATATATAATACATACTGTATGTACCGACAGACAGAGATATTTATTAACAAGGGAGGTGGTCATAATGAAAAAATAAGAATTTACTTACCGATAATTCTATTTCTCGGAGTCCGTAGTGGATGCTGGGGTTCCTGAAAGGACCATGGGGGAATAGCGGCTCCGCAGGAGACAGGGCACAAAAGTAAAGCTTTCCGATCAGGTGGTGTGCACTGGCTCCTCCCCCTATGACCCTCCTCCAAGCCAGTTAGGTACTGTGCCCGGACGAGCGTACACAATAAGGGAGGAATTTTGAATCCCGGGTAAGACTCATACCAGCCACACCAATCACACCGTACAACTTGTGATCTAAACCCAGTTAACAGTATGATAACAGCGGAGCCTCTGAAAAGATGGCTCACAACAATAATAACCCGATTTTTGTAACTATGTACAAGTATTGCAGATAATCCGCACTTGGGATGGGCGCCCAGCATCCACTACGGACTCCGAGAAATAGAATTATCGGTAAGTAAATTCTTATTTTCTCTATCGTCCTAGTGGATGCTGGGGTTCCTGAAAGGACCATGGGGATTATACCAAAGCTCCCAAACGGGCGGGAGAGTGCGGATGACTCTGCAGCACCGAATGAGAGAACTCCAGGTCCTCCTTAGCCAGGGTATCAAATTTGTAGAATTTAGCAAACGTGTTTGCCCCTGACCAAGTAGCTGCTCGGCAAAGTTGTAAAGCCGAGACCCCTCGGGCAGCCGCCCAAGATGAGCCCACCTTCCCTGTGGAATGGGCATTTACATATTTTGGCTGTGGCAGGCCTGCCACAGAATGCGCAAGCTGAATTGTATTACACATCCAACTAGCAATAGTCTGCTTAGAAGCAAGAGCACCCAGTTTGTTGGGTGCATACAGGATAACAGCAAGTCAGTTTTCCTGACTCCAGCCGTCCTGGAACATATTTTCAGGGCCCTGACAACATCTAGCAACTTGGAGTCCTCCAAGTCCCTAGTAGGTGCAAGGCACCATAATAAGCTGGTTCAGGTGAAACACTGACACCACCTTAGGGAGAGAACTGGGGACGAGTCCGCAGCTCTGCCCTGTCCGAATGGACAAACAGATATGGGCTTTTTTGAGAAAAAACCACCAATTTGACACTCGCCTGGTCCAGGCCAGGGCCAAGAGCATGGTCACTTTTCATGTGAGATGCTTCAAATCCACAGATTTGACTGGTTTTAAACCAATGTGATTTGAGGAATCCCAGAACTACGTTGAGATCCCACAGTGCCACTGGAGGCACAAAAGGGGGTTGTATATGCAATACTCCCTTGACAAACTTCTGGACTTCAGGAACTGAAGCCAATTCTTTCTGGAAGAAAATCAACAGGGCCGAAATTTGAACCTTAATGGACCCCAATTTGATGGCCCATAGACACTCCTGTTTGCAGGAAATGCAGGAAACGACCGAGTTGAAATTTCTTTGTGGGGCCTTCCTGGCCTCACACCACGCAACATATTTTCGCCACATGTGGTGATAATGTTGTGCGGTCACCTCCTTTCTGGCTTTGACCAGGGTAGGAATGACCTCTTCCGGAATGCCTTTTTCCCTTAGGATCCGGCTTTCCACCGCCATGCCGACAAAACGCAGCTGCGGTAAGTCTTGGAACAGACATGGTACTTGCTGAAGCAAGTCCCTTCTTAGCGGCAGAGGCCATAAGACCTCTGTAAGCATCTCTTGAAGTTCCGGGTACCAAGTCCTTCTTGGCCAATCCGGAGCCATGAGTATAGTTCTTACTCCTCTACGTCTTATAATTCTCAGCACCTTAGGTATGAGAAGCAGAGGAGGGAACACATACACCGACTGGTACACCCACGGTGTTACCAGAACGTCCACAGCTATTGCCTGAGGGTCTCTTGACCTGGCGCAATACCTGTCCCGTTTTTTGTTCAGACGGGACGCCATCATGTCCACCTTTGGTATTTCCCAACGGTTTACAATCATGTGGAAAAAACTTCCCGATGAAGTTTCCACTCTCCCGGGTGGAGGTCGTGCCTGCTGAGGAAGTCTGCTTCCCAGTTTCCATTCCCGGGATGAAACACTGCTGACAGTGCTATCACATGATTTTCCGCCCAGCGAAAAGTCCTTGCAGTTTTTGCCATTGCCCTCCTGCTTCTTGTGTCGCCCTGTCTGTTTACGTGGGCGACTGCCGTGATGTTTTTCCCACTGGATCAATACCGGCTGACCTTGAAGCAGAGGTCTTGCTAAGCTTAGAGCATTATAAATTTACCCTTAGCTCCAGTATATTTATGTGGAGAAAAGTCTCCAGACTTGATCACACTCCCTGGAAATTTTTTCCTTGTGTGACTGCTCCCCAGCCTCTCGGGCTGGGCTCCGTGGTCACCAGCATCCAATCCTGAATGCCGAATCTGCGGCCCTCTAGAAGATGAGCACTCTATAACCACCACAGGAGAGACACCCTTGTCCTTGGATAAAGGGTTATCCGCTGATGCATCTGAAGATGCGATCCGGACCATTTGTCCAGCAGATCCCACTGAAAAGTTCTTGCGTGAAATCTGCCGAATGGAATTGCTTCGTAGGAAGCCACCATTTTTACCAGGACCCTTGTGCAATGATGCACTGTTTTTAGGAGGTTCCTGACTAGCTCGGATAACTCCCTGGCTTTCTCTTCCGGGAGAAACACCTTTTTCTGGACTGTGTCCAGAATCATCCCTAGGCACAGCAGACGTGTCGTCGGGATCAGCTGCGATTTTGGAATATTTAGAATCCACCCGTGTTGTTGTAGCAGTATCCTAGATAGTGCTACTCCGACCTCCAACTGTTCCCTGGACTATGCCCTTATCAGGAGATCGTCCAAGTAAGGGATAATTAAGACGCCTTTTCTTCGAAGAAGAATCATCATTTCGGCCATTACCTTGGTAAAGACCCGGGGTGCCGTGGACAATCCAAACGGCAGCGTCTGAAACTGATAGTGACAGTTCTGCACCACGAACCTGAGGTACCCTTAGTGAGAAGGGCAAATTTGGGACATAGAGGTAAGCATCCCTGATGTCCCGGGACACTATATAGTCCCCTTCTTCCCGGTTCGTTATCACTGCTCTGAGTGACTCCATCTTGATTTGAACCTTTGTAAGTGTTCAAAAATTTTTTTAGAATAAGTCTCACCTAGCCTTCTGGCTTCAGTACCACAATATAGTGTGGAATAATACCCCTTTTCTTGTAGTAGGAGGGGTAATTTAATTATCACCTGCTGGGAATACAGCTTGTGAATTTTTTCCCATACTGCCTCCTTGTCGGAGGGAGACCTTGGTAAAGCAGACTTCAGGAGCCTGCGAAGGGGAAACGTCTCGACATTCCAATCTGTACCCCTGGGATACTACTTGTAGGATCCAGGGGTCCTGTACGGTCTCAGCGCCATGCTGAGAACTTGTCAGAAGCGGTGGAACGCTTCTGATTCTGGGAATGGGCTGCCTGCTGCAGTCTTCTTCCCTTTCCTCTATCCCTGGGCAGATATGATCTTATAGGGACGAAAGGACTGAGGCTGAAAAGACGGTGTCTTTTTCTGCAGAGATGTGACTTAGGGTAAAAACGGTGGATTTTCCAGCAGTTGCCGTGGCCACCAGATCCGATGGACCGACCCCAAATAACTCCTCTTCCTTTATACGGCAATACACCTTTGTGCCGTTTGGAATCTGCATCACCTGACCACTGTCGTGTCCATAACATCTTCTGGCAGTTATGGACATCGCATTTACTCTTGATGCCAGAGTGCAAATATCTCTCTGTGCATCTCGCATATATAGAAATGCATCCTTTAAATGCTCTATAGTCAATAAAATACTGTCCCTGTCAAGGGTATCAATATTTTTAGTCAGGGAATCCGACCAAGCCACCCCAGCTCTGCACATCCAGGCTGAGGCGATCGCTGGTCGCAGTATAACACCAGTATGTGTGTATATACTTTTTATGATATTTTCCAGCCTCCTGTCAGCTGGTCCTTGAGGACGGCCCTATCTATAGACGGTACCGCCACTTGTTTTGATAAGCGTGTGAGCGCCTTATCCACCCTAAGGGGTGTTTCCCAACGCGCCCTAACTTCTGGCGGGAAAGGGTATACCGCCCATAATTTTCTATCGGGGGGAACCCACGCATCATCACACACTTTATTTAATTTATCTGATTCAGGAAAAACTATGGTAGTTTTTTCACATCCCACATAATACCCTCTTTTGTGGTACTTGTAGTATCAGAAATATGTAACACCTCCTTCATTGCCTTTAACGTGTGGCCCTAATAAGGAATACGTTTGTTTATTCACCGTCGACACTGGATTCAGTGTCCCTGTCTGTGTCTGTGTCGACCGACTAAAGTAAACGGGCGTTTTAAAAACCCCTGACGGTGTTTTTGAGACGTCTGGACCGGTACTAATTGTTTGTCGGCCGTCTCATGTCGTCAACCGACCTTGCAGCGTGTTGACATTATCACGTAATTTCCTAAATAAGCCATCCATTCCGGTGTCGACTCCCTAGAGAGTGACATCACCATTACAGGCAATTGCTCCGCCTCCTCACCAACATCGTCCTCCTACATGTCGACACACACGTACCGACACACAGCACACACACAGGGAATGCTCTGATAGAGGACAGGACCCACTAGCCCTTTGGAGAGACAGAGGGAGAGTTTGCCAGCACACACCAAAAACGCTATAATTATATAGGGACAACCTTATATAAGTGCTTTCCCTTATAGCATTTTTTATATATTTCTAACGCCAAATTAGTGCCCCCCCTCTCTGTTTTAACCCTGTTTCTGTAGTGCAGTGCAGGGGAGAGCCTGGGAGCCTTCCCTCCAGCCTTTCTGTGAGGGAAAATGGCGCTGTGTGCTGAGGAGATAGGCCCCGCCCCTTTTTCGGCGGCCTCGTCTCCCGCTCTTAACGGATTCTGGCAGGGGTTAAATATCTCCATATAGCCTCCGGAGGCTATATGTGAGGTATTTTTAGCCAAAATAGGTATTCATTTGCCTCCCAGGGCGCCCCCCTCCCAGCGCCCTGCACCCTCAGTGACTGCCGTGTGAAGTGTGCTGAGAGGAAAATGGCGCACAGCTGCAGTGCTGTGCGCTACCTTTAGAAGACTGAGGAGTCTTCTGCCGCCGATTCTGGACCTCTTCTTACTTCAGCATCTGCAAGGGGGCCGGCGGCAAGGCTCCGGTGACCATCCAGGCTGTACCTGTGATCGTCCCTCTGGAGCTGATGTCCAGTAGCCAAGAAGCCAATCCATCCTGCACGCAGGTGAGTTCACTTCTTCTCCCCTAAGTCCCTCGTTGCAGTGATCCTGTTGCCAGCAGGACTCACTGTAAAGTAAAAAACCTAAGCTAAACTTTTCTAAGCAGCTCTTTAGGAGAGCCACCTAGATTGCACCCTTCTCGGCCGGGCACAAAAATCTAACTGGCTTGGAGGAGGGTCATAGGGGGAGGAGCCAGTGCACACCACCTGATCGGAAAGCTTTACTTTTGTGCCCTGTCTCCTGCGGAGCCGCTATTCCCCCATGGTCCTTTCAGGAACCCCAGCATCCACTAGGACGATAGAGAAATATATTGTACCCATGCTATGGCACTGCCTACTTTAGAGACCTATATCTCTCACATGCTCATGTCACGCATATCTCACAAACCTATAATGTACAGTCAGCAGGGCCCATTTAATAACTTTTGTATTCTCTAGCAAATTTGCACTGAACTGCAGCAACCAACAGGCAATTTTTCTGTCTTGTGCGAGTTATACAATAAAGGAAGTATCCAGTTTAATAAATATTGCATCAAAATGTGATGCTACTGAACAAAGGGATGCAGTTAATTTACCGGCTGTCGGGATCCCGGCGGTCAGGAGACCGACGCCGGAATCCCAATAGCCGACGAAATGCCTCCGGACGGAATCCCAGCCAAAGTCCCGAGTTCCCACTCGGGTGGTGTGGACTACCCGAGGGGGAATATAATAGTGTGACGAGGGAAGCTCACCATCGGGCCCAAAGCGAGGGAGTGCAGCGAGTCCCCTCACAAGCTCGCTGCACTCACTGCCGGGATTCCGCCATCCGCCGCCTAACTGCCAGCATCCTGACCGCCGGTATTACATACCGGACCCTAAACAAAGCCTCAATGTCTGGAAAATGCTAATTAAATCTATGCAATATTCTTACTTGAAAGCTGACACTGCCAACAGGCAGGTAACTGCAATCCTCCAACATGCTCAAGTATTCTGCCACCAGAGCTGCTCCATGTACCAGGCACATGGCTGCCTCCGTGTAACACTTTCTCTTCACGTGTTTCTCTGCCATGTTCTGCAGCCAGGTCAGCCTTAGATCTGGAGATGTCTGGTAACCCTTAGCAATTCTGGTTGAAATTACAACAGCAATTATTACTGTTTGTATGTGACTATCACTATTTTAAACATTGCTTTCACAGTTAATAGATTATTTAACAAAAGCTATTAACTGAGTACAAGTTTTATATTACAATATGATTAGTTGTGTGAGTATACACAGCAGTAGACTCGATATTATGATTTTGGTAGCATTTTATGTATATAGAACTTAAATTATTTTATTGTAAATGTAATAATTGTAAACATAAATTATCTAAAATATAAACCTCCACTGTAACTTGCAGCATTTCAAGCAGTTGTTTACTTTTGGACAAACTCCAAATAATAATAATAATAATAATAATAATATGGTGCTGATAAATGATAATACAGGAACAAACAAGTAAGATGGAAGTGGGTGGGGCTAGTGATTTGCTGGATGGTGCAAGTGGGGAGGATCCTTTTTTCTGCTATTACCTCTAACCTATTAACAAATGTGCCTTTGCCTAATTTATAAATGTAAAATTAAATAAAAATGACCTAAGGGTGTGGACTGACACTTACCTGTACATCAGATCCATTAACATCTCTGGATCCTTCTGGAATGCTCTCATTTTTACTGTGTCTGACAATATACTGTTTAAATTGTTCAAAAGCTCATTTACCTTGAAAGGAAGAACAGATATTATATATATATATATATATATATATATATATATATAGTCATTATATATGAAAGGGCTAATAGTAGTAAAATCAAATACAGTGCAATACTGATCACCGCATAAACAGGGCATGTCATAAGCCCCATATTCAATAGCAGAATGTCTATTTGTATTGAGAAGCTGCCAAATTTGTAGCCTGGAATTTACAAAATATATATCATTAATCACAGAAAATTGGTTCTAAAGAGAAAACAACATATTGGCAATTATTTTTAGTCTATTAAGCTGCTAATGCTGTTGCATTATTTTAGTATATATCTACAGGACAGTACGGATGGTGTAATGGTTAGCATTACTGCCTCACAGTACTGAGGTCATGGGTTCGATTCCCACCATGGCCCTAACTGTGCGGAGTTTGTATATTCTCCCCGTACTTGCGTGGGTTTCCTACAGGTACTCCGGTTTCCTCCCACAATCCAAAAATATACTGGTAGGTTAATTGGCTCCCAACAAAATTAACCCTAGTGTGAATGTGTGCTCATGTACATGTGGTAGGGAATATAGATTGTAAACTCAACTTGGGCAGGGACCGACGTGAATGGGCAAATATTCTCTGTAAAGCGCTGCGGAATATGTGTGTGCTATATAAATAACTGGTAATAAATAAATAAATCTATGTACTGTATGAAAGAGATGCGCAAGTCCCAGGGGACTATTTCCACGGCAAAAGAACTTTCCTGCTCTCTTGCTGGAAGTTGTGTGTTATCATTGGTAATTCCTGTGAGTGTATATTCAGCAGATTAGGCAGTGTAAAGAAAGTGAATTATCGTAAATCTAATCTTGGACCACTACATTAAATGAAAACTGTATATGTATGTGGGTCCTAGTTATCAATAATCACATTTACAGTGTGATCTGGGCACGACATTAGCACCCAAAATCACACTGTTGTATGTGATAATACTTCCCGGATGTATCAAATAGCACAAGCTGCAGCAGCACAACTCCATCTTGCAAGGTCAAACTCCGAAATACATCACATTGCAGAGTAAATATGACAGCATCAAATTCCTCATAATTGATATGGGGCTGCAGCTGCTGTCAGAAATGGAGGAACTCCAGTCTTATAAATATCTGCTGCAGTTCGTCCTTCATACACTGGGGGGATACTTAATATTCGGGGGAATCCCCTGAAAACAGGTGTTTTCAGGGAATATGCTGCAAATATTTAATAGAAAATAGGCCCCTAATACTGGCAAAAAAACAACTTGATAACTGAGAGCAATGGCTGCTAAATCTGGATTATTTTACAATTTAGAAGCAAATTCTACTGGCAACATTGTCTGCTTTCCTTTAAGAAACTTGTCATTCAAATATTTATTCTGCCATACACTACAATTTGCAATAACACATTTATTATTTCAAATAGCTAAAATGTGTAAGAGGCAACACTATAATGACACTGTAAGGCTTCAAAACAGTAGCACTGCAATATTAATTGTGATTGTACGGGAGGGTCGGCAGCAGAAGTTGTTCTTATACTGATAGTGCGCCGCAAGGCCTGATGTGATCTAATCCTGTGATGCTTAGATCTAGTCATGGAATAATCTCTTTCCAGGTATTCCTTGTTTCCGGGAGTCCCAGCAAAGTGTGGAAACTAGTGTGAAGTGTCTGGGGAGAAGGGGTTATTCACCCAAACGTGCTGTAAACCATAGCAAGGAACCATTAGCTTTGCCCATTCTAGTGAAAGACAGACTCATGAAAGCAAGTATCTGTTCAGTTGCTGTGGGTTACACATAATCTGTTTTTGCACCATGCTATTAGATAAGCCTTTACATTCTCATATTACCTGTGCTGGAAAAAAGGTGGACTGCATATCCTCATCTTCCTCTGCATATGCCAGGATGCTTCTCAGGGATCTCCGCAGGTACTCTTCATTGAATTCCTGGGATTTCCCAACCAGTGAAGCCAATGACATAGTTACCTGCATTTTCACTCGGGCAAAATTCTGTATTGATCAAACACATGCACATAAATAGTTCAGCAGAGAATAACAGCCCTGAAAACCTAAAAAATAAGAATTTACTTACCGATAATTCTATTTCTCGGAGTCCGTAGTGGATGCTGGGGTTCCTGAAAGGACCATGGGGAATAGCGGCTCCGCAGGAGACAGGGCACAAAAAAGTAAAGCTTTTACCAGATCAGGTGGTGTGCACTGGCTCCTCCCCCTATGACCCTCCTCCAGACTCCAGTTAGGTACTGTGCCCGGACGAGCGTACACAATAAGGGAGGCAATTTGAATCCCGGGTAAGACTCATACCAGCCACACCAATCACACCGTACAACTTGTGATCTAAACCCAGTTAACAGTATGATAACAGAAAGAGCCTCTTAAAGATGGCTCCTTAACAATATAACCCGAATTTGTTAACAATAACTATGTACAGTATTGCAGATAATCCGCACTTGGGATGGGCGCCCAGCATCCACTACGGACTCCGAGAAATAGAATTATCGGTAAGTAAATTCTTATTTTCTCTATCGTCCTAAGTGGATGCTGGGGTTCCTGAAAGGACCATGGGGATTATACCAAAGCTCCCAAACGGGCGGGAGAGTGCGGATGACTCTGCAGCACCGAATGAGAGAATTCCAAGTCCTCTTTTGCCAGGGTATCAAATTTGTAGAATTTTACAAACGTGTTTTCCCCCGACCACGTAGCTGCTCGGCAGAATTGTAATGCCGAGACCCCTCGGGCAGCCGCCCAAGATGAGCCCACCTTCCTTGTGGAATGGGCCTTAACAGATTTAGGCTGTGGCAGGCCTGCCACAGAATGAGCAAGTTGAATTGTGTTACAAATCCAACGAGCAATCGTCTGCTTAGAAGCAGGGGCACCCAACTTGTTGGGTGCATATAGTATCAACAGCGAGTCAGATTTTCTGACTTCAGCCGTCCTTGAAATGTATATTTTTAAGGCTCTGACAACGTCCAACAACTTGGAGTCCTCCAAGTCGCCAGTGGCCGCAGGCACCACAATAGGTTGGTTCAGGTGAAACGCTGATACCACCTTAGGGAGAAAATGCGGACGAGTCCTCAGTTCTGCCCTATCCGAATGGAAGATTAGATAAGGGCTTTTATAAGATAAAGCCGCCAATTCAGATACTCTCCTGGCGGAAGCCAGGGCCAGTAACATAGTCACTTTCCATGTGAGATATTTAAAATCCACCTTTTTCAATGGTTCAAACCAATGGGATTTGAGGAAATCTAAAACTACATTTAGATCCCACGGTGCCACCGGAGGCACCACAGGAGGCTGTATATGCAGTACTCCTTTAACAAAAGTCTGTACCTCAGGAACTGAGGCCAATTCTTTTTGGAAGAATATTGACAGGGCCGAAATTTGAACCTTAATAGATCTCAATTTGAGACCCCTAGACAATCCTGATTGTAGGAAATGTAGGAAACGACCCAGTTGAAATTCCTCCGTCGGAACACTCCGATCCTCGCACCACGCGACATATTTTCGCCAAATGCGGTGATAATGTTTCGCGGTGACTTCCTTCCTTGCCTTAATCAAGGTAGGAATGACTTCTTCTGGAATGCCTTTCCCTTTTAGGATCTGGCGTTCAACCGCCATGCCGTCAAACGCAGCCGCGGTAAGTCTTGAAAGAGACAGGGACCCTGTTGTAGCAGGTCCCTTCTCAGAAGTAGAGGGCACGGGTCGTCCGTGACCAACTCTTGAAGTTCCGGGTACCAAGTCCTTCTTGGCCAATCCGGAGCCACTAGTATTTCTTACTCCTCCTCACCGTATAATCTTCAATACCTTTGGTATGAGAGGCAGAGGAGGAAACACATATACTGATTTGTACACCCAAGGTGTTACCAGTGCGTCCACAGCTATTGCCTGTGGATCTCTTGACCTGGCGCAATACTTGTCCAGTTTCTTGTTGAGGCGAGACGCCATCATGTCTACCATTGGTCTTTCCCAACAGTTTATTAGCATGTGGAAGACTTCTGGATGAAGACCCCCCTCTCCCGGGTGTATATCGTGTCTGCTGAGGAAGTCTGCTTCCCAGTTGTCCACGCCCGGGAAGAACACTGCTGACAGTGCTATTACGTGATTCTCCGCCCAGCGAAGAATCTTGGCAGCTTCTGCCATTGCACTCCTGCTTCTTGTGCCGCCCTGTCTGTTTACATGGGCGACCGCCGTGATGTTGTCCGACTGAATCAACACCGGTTTTCCTTGCAGGAGTGGTTCCGCCTGGCTTAGAGCATTTTAGATTGCTCTTAGTACCAGAATGTTTATGTGAATAGACTTTTCCAGGTTCGTCCATACCCCCTGGAAGTTTCTTCCTTGTGTGACTGCTCCCCAACCTCTCAGGCTGGCGTCCGTGGTCACCAGGATCAAATCCTGTATGCCGAATCTGCGGCCCTCCAATAGATGAGCCTTTTGCAACCACCACAGAAGATATACCCTTGTCCTTGGCGACAGGGTTATTCGCAGGTGCATCTGAGGATGCGACCCTGACCATTTGTCCAACAGATCCCTTTGGAAAATTCTTGCATGGAATCTGCCGAATGGAATTGCTTCGTAAAAAGCCACCATTTTTCCCAGGACTCTTGTGCATTGATGTACAGACACCTTTCCTGGTTTTAGGAGGTTCCTGACAGGTCGGATAACTCCTTGGCTTTTTCCTCGGGAAGAAAAACCTTTTTCTGAACCGTGTCCAGAATCATCCCTAGGAACAGCAGACGTATCGTCGGAAAACAGCTGCGATTCTTGGAATATTTAGAATCCAGTCGTGCCGTCGAAGAACTACTTTAGATAGTGCTCTTCCGACCTCCAACTGTTCTCTGGAACTTGCCCTTTTTAGGTCGTGCAAGTAAGGGATAATTTAGATGCCTTTTTTCTTTGAAGAAACATCTTTTCGGCCATTACCTTGGTAAAAAGGCCCGGGGTGCCGTGGATAATTCAAACGGCATCGTCTGAAACTGATATTGACAGTTCTGTACCACGAACCAGAGGTACCCTTGATGAGAAGGACAAATTTTTGGACATGGAGGTAATCCTTGATGTCCAGGGACACCATATAGTCCCCTTTTTTCCGGTTCGCTATCACTGCTCTGAGTGACTTTATCTCGATTTGAACCTTTTATGTAAGTGTTCAAAACATTTTAGATTTAGACTATGTGTCACCAAGCCGTCTGGCTTCAGTACCACAATATAGTGTGGAAAAATAATACCCTTTTCCTTGTCGTAGGAGGGGTACTTTGATTATCACCTGCTGGATATACAGCTTGTGAATTGTTTCCAATGCTGCCTCCCTGTCGGAGGGAGCCGTTGGTAAAGCAGACTTCAGGAAGCTGCGAGGAGAAGATGTCTCGACTCTCCAATCTTTACCCCTGGGATAATACTCGTACGATCTAGGGGTCAACTTGCGAGTGATCCCACTGCGCCCTGAGACTCTTGAGACTACCCCCCCACCTTGAGTCCGCTTGCACGGCCCCAGCGTCATGCTGAGGACTTGGCAGACGCGGTGGAGGGCTTCTTTTCCTGGGAAAGGGCTGCCTGCTGCAGTCTACTTCCCTTACCTCTATGTCTGGGCAGATATGACTGGCCTTTTGCCTGCATGCCCTCATGGGAAAGGAAAGATTGAGGCTGAAAAGACGGTGTCTTTTTTAGCTGAGATGTAACTTGGGGTAAAAAAGGTTGGATTTCCCAGCTGTTGCTGTGGTCCCCAGGTCCGATGGACCGACCCCCAAATAACTCCTTCCCTTTATACAGCAATACTTCCATCTGCCGTATGGGATCTGTATCACCTGACCACTGTCGTGTCCCTGACATCTTCTGGGAGATATGGACAACGCACTTATCTTGATGCCAGAGAGCAAATATCCCTCTGTGCATCTCACATACATATATATAGAATGCATCCTATTAAATGCTCTACATGAATAAAATATTTTCAGTCAGGGAATCCGACCAAGCCAACCCAGCACTGCATCTCCAGGCTGATGGCGATCGCTGGTCGCAGTATAACCACCGTATGTGTGTATATACTTTTTAGGATATTTTTCCAGCTTCCTATCAGCTGGCTCCTTGAGGGCGGCCGTAAATCTGGAGACGGTAACGCCACTTGATAAGCGTGTGAGCGCCTTATCACCCTAAGGGGTGTTTCCCAACGTACCCTAATTTCTGGCGGGAAAGGGTATAACGCCAATATTTGCTATCGGGGTAACCCTACGCATCATCACACACTTCATTTTATTTTATCTGATTCAGGAAAAACTACAGGTAGTTTTTTCACTCCCACATAATACCCTTTCTTGTGGTACTTGTAGTATCAGAAACACGTAACACCTCCTTCATTGCCCTTAACGTGTGGCCCTAATGAGAAATACGTTTGTTTATTCACCGTCGACACTGTATTCAGTGTCCGTGTCTGTGTCTGTGTCGACCGACTGAGGTAAATGGGCGTTTTTAAAACCCCTGACGGTGTTTCTGAGACGCCTGGACCGGTCCTAATAGATTGTCGGCCGTCTCATGTCGTCAACCGACCTTGCAGCGTGTTGACATTCTCACGTAATTCTCTAAATAAGCCATCCATTCCGGTGTCGACTCCCTAGAGAGTGACATCACCATTACAGGCAATTTCTCCGCCTCCTCACCAACATCGTCCTCATACATGTCGACACACACGTACCGACACACAGCACACACACCGGGAATGCTCTGACAGAGGACAGGACCCACTAGCCCTTTGGGGAGACAGAGGGAGAGTCTGCCAGCACACACCAAAAACGCTATAATTATATAGGGACAACCTTATATAAGTGTTTCTCCCTTATAGCATCTTTTATATATATACAATATCGCCAAAATCAGTGCCCCCCCTCTCTGTTTTAACCCTGTTTCTGTAGTGCAGTGCAGGGGAGAGCCTGGGAGCCTTCTCTCCAGCTTTTCTGTGAGAGAAAATGGCGCTGTGTGCTGAGGAGATAGGCCCCGCCCCTTTTTCGGCGGCCTCGTCTCCCGCTATTTTTGAAGTTAGGCAGGGGTTAAATATCTCCATATAGCCTCTGTGGGCTATATGTGAGGTATTTTTTTTGCCTCTAATAAGGTTTTTATTTGCCTCTCAGAGCGCCCCCCCCAGCGCTCTGCACCCTCAGTGACTGTTGTGTGAAGTGTGCTGAGAGGAAAATGGCGCACAGCTGCAGTGCTGTGCGCTACCTTTATGAAGACTCAGGAGTCTTCAGCCGCCGATTTTGGACCTCTTCTCTCTTCAGCGTCTGCAAGGGGGCCGGCGGCGCGGCTCCGGTGACCATCCAGGCTGTACCTGTGATCGTCCCTCTGGAGCTAGTGTCCAGTAGCCAAGCAGCAAATCCACTCTGCACGCAGGTGAGTTCACTACTTCTCCCCTAAGTCCCTCGTTGCAGTGATCCTGTTGCCAGCAGGACTCACTGTAAAGTAAAAAAACCTAAGCTAAACTTTCTCTAAGCAGCTCTTTAGGAGAGCCACCTAGATTGCACCCTTCTCGTTCGGGCACAAAATCTAACTGGAGTCTGGAGGAGGGTCATAGGGGGAGGAGCCAGTGCACACCACCTGATCTGGTAAAAGCTTTACTTTTTTGTGCCCTGTCTCCTGCGGAGCCGCTATTCCCCATGGTCCTTTCAGGAACCCCAGCATCCACTTAGGACGATAGAGAAAGTACACAATTGGCTGTGAATATTGTGTTCCTAAACATTGAGCTTTTCCTTATGAATCACATCTAACAACTTCTGGGGTCATTTGGTGAAATCAAGAGCTACAACTAAATTGTTCAAGAGAGATATTTAATTACCAGTAAACCAAAAAGCTGCTCTTATCCTTCCAATGTGCCAGACAGAAAGTAGCAACTTACACTGGTGCTGCTGAAGCTGTATCTCATGATCAGGTATAAGGTGGCACAGGCTTGGCTCCTTGTGCTTTCCAAGATACTGCTACAATGATGCAAGACTTTTTGACATAGATCAGAGCATTGCTCCACTTCCTCTTCAAACAAGAAGTCCCCAAACTAAGGGAGGGAATCACATTTAAATTAGTCTACATATTTCAAAGTAAAACACATTCACTTTTCCATATAACCATTTCTGACAGCCAGATGCAGTGCAGATATGAAGATGTTACTTTTCACTAGACATTTTAGTGCCTGGATCAAGAAGGAAAACGGACACTGTGTGATCAGTGTACAATAGCCAGTAGTAGTATTATGCAAATATTATGTTTTAGTGCAAATATTGTTTTTAGTATTTAATACTGAATCCTCCCTAGTCTTTGTTCTACGAGGAACATTGCATTGGTGGCAGTTCTAGCAATCTGAATGACCTAGAAAACTTATATTCATAAGAGTTAGTAAATGTATTCTTAGTTGTTGAAAATAACTCTGTACCTTGATAATGAGTAGGCGGATGGCGGAAAAGCAATGAGCGAGGTATGTGTTGCTTTGATTAGCACTTAGGGAGTGCACAAGTACTTTAAGGACTCCTCCAAGCAGATTATCTTTGCAGTCCACAGATAAATTGACCTATAAATGATTTATTGACAATATAAACAATTCATAGTACATAGCATATCAAACTTACATGGTCGTTAAGTGACACTGATGCATAGTGTATCTCTGCATGTGACCATTATGTTAATCAGGTACACTCTCTTGAGGCTATATCCACCAGAATACATAAACCAGACCTAACATGGGAAGGTCACTCATATGGTATGTAGATATGTGACCAGCGGCAAGGAGACCGCCGGTCACAATACCCCCTCTACATCCTGACCACTTACAATGACGACTAGCAGGTTCTATGCCGAGCCCGCAGCGTGGCGGGAGCAGCGAGCCCGCAATGGGCTTGTTGCGCTCCCAGACATTTTCACAAATACCCAACCTACTCATATGGTAGCTGCATATAGCAGTCAAGCTGGCAGTATCGTTACAGGTTGTTACCAGAAATGAAACAATAGCAGTGCACTGGCTACAGGGTCTGGAGGTGATGGGGCTATTCCAGGTTGCTCCACCTTAAAAGGTCCATGTACTTTCCCTGAGGCCATCACTCTACTCTAAATACAACAGATCTCTTATTAGAGGTGCATGCACCAGATCAAACCTGCTCAAAGCGGCCCTCTACCTTGCTCTTTAGAGAACAGAAGGGTGGCCGGAGAGGTAAGAACGCCATCACCAGAAATCTAGCCCAATAATCTACATGGGATTAATTATGGCTTTAAATAAACATTTGTGCACTGGAAAGACACTATTAAATTCCATAAGCAACATATATTTATATAATACCTGTATAATAGTTTCCATGACATCCAAAATGATCAAGTTGGCTTCAGTGGCCAAGTTGCCACACATGATGGCTTCCTGATCCATTTCAGCCTTGGTCCTGTCATAAACAGAATGTCATTGAAATTTTAAGTAAGGGGGTTTTGAAACTATAGTACATTCCACTGCACATAAAATGGCTGCATTCTGTCGTCTTCTCAGGAAAACCACCCATTTGTTAATGTAAGCAAGCATAAAGCATAATGAAAAAAAAGATTATATTGTTACTGTTACTAGTTATTTAATAGTTAACTTTTTGATACAATTATTCCAATATGTACAAGTGTTATATACTATTAGTCACCAGACCGTCAAAATGACGGAACATCATAACAGTAATATTAGTGTCGGTGGCTTTGAGCACCTGAAAGAAGCAACACTTGAATTGCTCTGCCGGGTGTCATCTTGTGGCTGCTGGCGTGCAAAACACTTGAATTCCCTCCATAGAGGTGAGGTGCAGTGTTAGCATTTAACTATATAAGATACAAGCTAGTTCCTTCAAACCCTCCTTTTAATAAGAATTTACTTACCGATAATTCTATTTCTCATAGTCCGTAGTGGATGCTGGGAACTCCGAAAGGACCATGGGGAATAGCGGCTCCGCAGGAGACTGGGCACAAAAGTAAAAGCTTTAGGACTAGCTGGTGTGCACTGGCTCCTCCCCCTATGACCCTCCTCCAAGCCTCAGTTAGGATACTGTGCCCGGACGAGCGTACACAATAAGGAAGGATTTTGAATCCCGGGTAAGACTCATACCAGCCACACCAATCACACCGTACAACCTGTGATCTGAACCCAGTTAACAGCATGATAACAGAGGAGCCTCTGAAAAGATGGCTCACAACAATAATAACCCGATTTTTGTAACTATGTACAAGTATTGCAGACAATCCGCACTTGGGATGGGCGCCCAGCATCCACTACGGACTATGAGAAATAGAATTGTCGGTAAGTAAATTCTTATTTTCTCTGACGTCCTAGTGGATGCTGGGAACTCCGAAAGGACCATGGGGATTATACCAAAGCTCCCAAACGGGCGGGAGAGTGCGGATGACTCTGCAGCACCAATTGAGAGAACTCCAGGTCCTCCTCAGCCAGGGTATCAATTTTGTAGAATTTTACAAACGTATTTGCTCCTGACCAAGTAGCTGCTCGGCAAAGTTGTAAAGCCGAGACCCCTCGGGCAGCCGCCCAAGATGAGCCCATCTTCCTTGTGGAGTGGGCATTTACAGATTTTTGGCTGTGGCAGGCCTGCCACAGAATGTGCAAGCTGAATTGTACTACAATTCCAACGAGCAATAGTCTGCTTAGAAGCAGGAGCACCCAGCTTGTTGGGTGCCTACAGGATAAACAGCGAGTCAGATTTTCTGACTCCAGCCGTCCTGGAAACATATATTTTCAGGGCCCTGACAACGTCTAACAACTTGGAGTCCTCCAAGTCCCTAGTAGCCGCAGGCACCACAATAGGTTGGTTCAGGTGAAACGCTGAAACCATCTTAGGGAGAAACTGTGGACGAGTCCTCAATTCCGCCCTGTCCGAATGGAAAATCAGATAAGGGCTTTTACAGGATAAAGCCGCCAATTCTGACACGCGCCTGGCCCAGGCCAGGGCCAACAGCATGACCACTTTCCATGTGAGATATTTTAACTCCACAGATTTAAGTGGTTCAAACCAATGTGACTTTTTTGGAACCCAAAAACTACATTGAGATTCCAAGGTGCCACTGGAGGCACAAAAGGAGGCTGTATATGCAGTACCCCTTTTACAACGTCTGAACTTCAGGGACTGAAGCTAGTTCTTTTTGGAAGAAAATTGACAGGGCCGAAATTTGAACCTTAATGGACCCCAATTTCAGGCCCATAGACACTCCTGTTTGCAGGAAATGTAGGAATCGACCCAGTTGAATTTTCTCCGTCGGGCCTTACTGGCCTCGCACCACGCAACATATTTTCGCCAAATGCGGTGATAATGTTTTGCGGTTACATCCTTCCTGGCTTTGATCAGGATAGGGATGACCTCATCCGGAATGCCTTTTTTCCTTCAGGATCCGGCGTTCAACCGCCATGCCGTCAAACGCAGTCGCGGTAAGTCTTGGAACAGACAGGGTCCTTGCTGAAGCAGGTCTCTTCTTAGAGGTAGAGGCCACGGATCCTCCGTGAGCATCTTTTGAAGTTCCGGTTACCAAGTCCTTCTTGGCCAATCCGGAGCCACGAATATAGTGCTTACTCCTCTCCATCTTATCAATCTCAGTACCTTGGGTATGAGAGGCAGATGAGGGAACACATACACTGACTGGTACACCCACGGTGTTACCAGAGCGTCTACAGCTATTGCCTGAGGGTCCCTTGACCTGGCGCAATACCTGTCGAGTTTTTCCCAACGGTTTATAATCATGTGGAAGACTTCTGGGTGAAGTCCCCACTCTCCCGGGTGGAGGTCGTGTCTGCTGAGGAAGTCT
This sequence comes from Pseudophryne corroboree, assembly GCF_028390025.1. NCBI lineage: Eukaryota > Metazoa > Chordata > Amphibia > Anura > Myobatrachidae > Pseudophryne > Pseudophryne corroboree. The sequence goes on along the minus strand of NC_086444.1, from coordinate 515,977,628 downwards.
GCTTCCCAGTTGTCCACTCCCGGAATTGCTGACAGTGCTATCACATGATTTTCCGCCCAGCGAAGAATCCTTGCAGCTTCTGCCATTGCCCTCCTGCTTCTTGTGCCACCCTGTCTGTTTACGTGGGTGACTGCCGTGATGTTGTCCGACTGGATCAACACCGGCTGACCTTGAAGCAGAGGTCTTGCTAAGCTTAGAGCATTGTAAATGGCCCTTAGCTTCAGGATATTTATGTGAAGTGATGTCTCCAGGCTTGACCATAAGCCCTGGAAATTCCTTCCCTGTGTGACTGCTCCCCAGCCTCGCAGGCTGGCATCCGTGGTCACCAGGACCCAGTCCTGAATGCCGAATCTGCGGCCCTCTAGAAGATGAGCACTCTGCAACCACCACAGGAGGGACACCCTTGTTCTTGGTGACAGGGTTATCCGCTGATGCATCTGAAGATGCGACCCGGACCATTTGTCCAGCAGGTCCCACTGGAAAGTTCTTGCGTGGAATCTGCCGAATGGGATTGCTTCGTAGGAAGCCACCATTTTACCCAGAACCTTTGTGCATTGATGCACTGAGACTTGGCTCGGTTTTAGGAGGTTCCTGACTAGCTCGGATAACTCCCTGGCTTTCTCCTCCGGGAGAAACACCTTTTTCTGGACTGTGTCCAGGATCATCCCTAGGAACAGAAGACGAGTCGTCGGAACCAGCTGCGAATTTGGAATATTGAGAATCCAATCGTGCTGCCGCAACACTACCTGAGATAGTGCTACACCGACCTCCAACTGTTCCCTGGATCTTACCCTTATCAGGGAATCGTCCAAGTAAGGGATAACTAAAATTCCCTTCCTTCGAAGGAATATCATCATTTCGGCCATTATCTTGGTAAAGACCCGGGGTGCCGTGGACCATCCATACGGCAGCGTCTGAACTGATAGTGACAGTTCTGTACCATAAACCTGAGGTACCCTTGGTGAGAAGGGTAAATTTGGACATGAAGGTAAGCATCCTTGATGTCCCGAGACATCATGTAGTCCCCTTCTTCCAGGTTCGCAATCACTGCTCTGAGTGACTCAATCTTGAATTTGAACCTCTGTATGTTAGTGTTCAAAGATTTTAGATTTAGAATCGGTCTCACCGAGCCGTCCGGCTTCGGTACCACAACAGTGTGGAATAATACCCCGTTCCCTGTTGCAGGAGGGGTACCTTGATTATCACCTGCTGGGAATACAGCTTGTGAATGGCTTCCAAAACTGTCTCCCTGTCAGAAGGAGACATCGGTAAGCCGACTTTAGGAAACGGCGAGGGGGAGACGTCTCGAATTCCAATTTGTACCCCTGAGATATCACCTGAAGGATTCAGGGGTCTACTTGCGAGTGAGCCCACTGCGCGCTGAAATTCATTGAGACGGGCCCCCCACCGTGCCTGATTCTGCTTGTAAAGCCCCAGCGTCATACTGAGGGCTTGGCAGAGGCGGGAGAGGGTTTCTGTTCCTGGGAACTGGCTGATTTCTGCAGCCTTTTACCTCTCCCTCTGTCACGGGGCAGAAATGAGGAACATTTTGCCCGCTTGTCCACGAAAAGACTGCGCCTGATAATACGGCGTCTTCTCATGTTGAGAGGCGACCTGGGGTACAAACGTGGATTTCCCAGCTGTTGCCGTGGCCACCAGGTCTGAAAGACCGACCCCAAATAACTCCTCCCCTTAATAAGGTAATACTTCCAAATGCCGTTTGAAATCCTCATCACCTGACCACTGTCGTGTCCATAACCCTCTACTGGTAGAAATGGACAACGCACTTAGACTTGATGCCAGTCGGCAAATATTCCGCTGTGCATCACACATATATAGAAATGCATCTTTTAAATGCTCTATAGGCAAAAATATACTGTCCCTATCTAGGGTATCAATATTTTCAGTCAGGGAATCCGACCACGCCAACCCAGCACTGCACATCCAGGCTGAGGCGATTGCTGGTCGCAGTATAACACCAGTATGTGTGTAAATACATTTTAGGATACCCTCCTGCTTTCTATCAGCAGGATCCTTAAGGGCGGCCATCTCAGGAGAGGGTAGAGCCCTTACAAGCGTGTGAGCGCTTTATCCACCCTAGGGGGTGTTTCCCAACGCACCCTAACCTCTGGCGGGAAAGGATATAATGCCAATAACATTTTAGAAATTATCAGTTGTTATCGGGGGAAACCCACGCATCATCACACACCTCATTTAATTTCTCAGATTCAGGAAAACTACAGGTAGTTTTTCCACACCGAACATAATACTCCTTTTTGGTGGTACTCGTATTATCAGAAATGTGTAAAACATTTTTCATTGCCTCAATCATGTAACGTGTGGCCCTACTGGAAGTCACATTTGTCTCTTCACCGTCGACACTGGAGTCAGTATCCGTGTCGGCGTCTATATCTGCCATCTGAGGTAACGGGCGCTTTAGAGCCCCTGACGGCCTATGAGACGTCTGGACAGGCACAAGCTGAGTAGCCGGCTGTCTCATGTCAACCACTGTCTTTTATACAGAGCTGACACTGTCACGTAATTCCTTCCAACAGTTCATCCACTCAGGTGTCGACCCCCTAGGGGGTGACATCACTATTACAGGCAATCTGCTCCGTCTCCACCATTTTTCTCCTCATACATGTCGACACAAACGTACCGACATACAGCACACACACAGGGAATGCTCTGATAGAGGACAGGACCCCACTAGCCCTTTGGGGAGACAGAGGGAGAGTTTGCCAGCACACACCAGAGCGCTATATATATACAGGGATAACCTTATCTAAGTGTTTTTCCCCTTATAGCTGCTGTATCTTTAATACTGCGCGTAATTAGTGCCCCCCCTCTCTTTTTTAACCCTTTCTGTAGTGTAGTGACTGCAGGGGAGAGTCAGGGAGCTTCCCTCCAATGGAGCTGTGAGGGAAAATGGCGCCAGTGTGCTGAGGAGATAGGCTCCGCCCCCTTATCGGCGGCCTTATCTCCCGTTTTTCTGTGTATTCTGGCAGGGGTTAAATGCATCCATATAGCCCAGGAGCTATATGTGATGTATTTTTTGCCATCTAAGGTATTTTTATTGCGTCTCAGGGCGCCCCCCCCCAGCGCCCTGCACCCTCAGTGACCGGAGTGTGAAGTGTGCTGAGAGCAATGGCGCACATGCGCTACCTTATTGAAGACAGGACGTCTTCTGCCGCCGATTTTCCGGACATTGCTCTTCTGGCTCTGTAAGGGGGACGGCGGCGCGGCTCTGGGACCCATCCATGGCTGGGCCTGTGATCGTCCCTCTGGAGCTAATGTCCAGTAGCCTAAGAAGCCCAATCCACTCTGCACGCAGGTGAGTTCGCTTCTTCTCCCCTTAGTCCCTCGATGCAGTGAGCCTGTTGCCAGCAGGACTCACTGAAAATAAAAAACCTAATTTAAACTTTTACTCTAAGCAGCTCAGGAGAGCCACCTAGATTGCACCCTTCTCGTTCGGGCACAAAAATCTAACTGAGGCTTGGAGGAGGGTCATAGGGGGAGGAGCCAGTGCACACCAGCTAGTCCTAAAGCTTTTACTTTTGTGCCCAGTCTCCTGCGGAGCCGCTATTCCCCATGGTCCTTTCGGAGTTCCCAGCATCCACTAGGACGTCAGAAAAATTATATTTTCTAAACAACACAGAGTTTATATAAGACAATGGCTGCTACGGATATTACTCCAGTGCCTAAAGGTTTATACTGTATATAAATATAGATATATATATATTTATTTTATTTTTTTGCTTCAAACAGAGGCATAGCTGTTTTTTTTTTTTTTTTAGAATCATGAATCAAATACAGAAAGGAATTAACTGTCAACGACCTCGATACTTATAGCCTTAATGACAAGTATTCTTAGGCAAGCAAATTGTAATTTTCTCCTTTGCTGTATACAAATCTGGAAATACAGGAGACTAGTAAACCCTCAATTACCTGTGTGCCTACAAAATATGTTCATTCACCCCGTTTAGTATGTTTTGAGTATTTCAGTCATTATTGTTAAAACACTGAAAGCTTTGCATAGTACAGCATACTATTATAACATGTCTCAGTTCTCAATGACACATGCAAAATGATTATGTAAAGAGTAAAGGTGCTCACATATTTAGTCTCTCGTTAGCTTGGCGCCAGTGTGTCTGCTCCTTCCTCCACCTCAGGTTCTCATTAAGTCCAGCAAATCTGTCATTACCTGCAACAGCAGAAGACAATGTCACATGTAATGTCAGTGTGCTAATGACAACCCATGATCTTGGACAAAATACATGATTTATTGAAAGACTTGCTACAATTATAGTGTCAGAAAAAGAACAAAACCAGTTTCAAGATGGGATAAATGGCTAACCGTCAATATTTCATTTGATAGTGTGTAATTGCACAGTTCATATTAAACTTCATAACAGAAGTTAACAAACAGGAAAACATGTAAAGAACAATCTGTTTGCCTATTACCTGATTTGGAGCAATTGTTCTGTTACAAGTATTAGATTGTAAGCTCTCACGAGCAGGGCCCTCTTCCCTCATGTGCTTATCCTTTGTCTTACTTTAATAATCTTCAACTGTACCACATGCAGCAGTCTTCTGCCACCTGATACTTATTCCAGTGTCATCTGCTGATGTAACTATGATTATTTACCCTGTACTTGTCCTATATTGTCGTCAACGGTAAGTTGCTGTTTTCCTGTTTGATTATTTATGTACTCTGTAATTGGGCGCTGCGGAACCCTTGTGGCGCCATATAAATAAAGGATAATAATAATAATAATAATAATAAGTAGTGACGTGCAGTGAGGTCAATGGTTGGGGAGGCACTGGCAAGTATTAGAGACAGATTTACACACACATTTATGAACCCGATGGTTCATGTGGGTATCTTACAAAGGTGTTGCAGTATATACTTTGTTGCCATATAGTGACAAGGATTACATACACTGATTAAAAGTTCCACACTGCAGGTTTAATTTTCCACAGTTTTTCCACAGGTAGGCAAATCACAACTGAACTTAAGCAGTTAACCAGCAAGTCACAGGTTACAGAATAGTTCACCGCAATTCTTAACATACTAAAGCCCAGATTTATCAAGCCTTGGAGAGTGATAAATTGCACGGTGATAAAATACCAACCAATCAGCTCCTAAATGTCATTTTTCAAACACAGCTTCTAACATGGCAGTTAGGATCGTACTGTATCACTGTGCAATTTATCACTATCCAAGGCTTAATAAATTTGGGCCAAACTGTAAATTCTCTAGAGACCTCTGATCCAGGACCCCTAACAGTAGCCACACCCCTGGTATATCACCTAGGCTACTAGTTCACCATCAGGAGCACTGTCCCTTGTGTCTGAAACCATTTTAACAGCAGGCTGATAGGTGTCTGTTATCATGCTTGCTGTTGCTCAGACTTAATCAAACTGAATACCTGGACTGGATTCCACACCCTGCGGTACCACATCCATGTTAGGCATGTTTATGCTGTCCCCGTGACTGTATTCGATTAACCAAGCTGTAGCGAGACATTTTTGCTCTAAATCACATCTATTATCAGATTTTAAATATCAGATTATTGACCATGTTCCCCCATTTCACCGTGGTGGTGATAGAGTGCTAGCACTTCATCGTCTGGAATCGCGTTGCATATACAAATTGAATACGCTACAGACGTCTGGATTAAATGAGAGAATTAATTGGAATAAACTTGGACGATGATAATATTATTGTCTGCCTCGTTTTTATATGGCATTTTATGTTTTGTAACATCTTTTTATTTCCAATGTTCTATTATGTCTTTGCTTCCTTATCTTATGGTGGGTTTCTTTAGTGTTTAATATACATACACAGCGGATTACTATTGTATTTCACATATGGTATTCCGGTCTCTTCTGTGTATTGTATACATGCTTCCTGATGGCTTTGGTGGATATAGTGACCATTACACTGGGCAGTGCTTATTCACTTTTGGGTGTCTATCCGCATTAGTGTTTTTTATCCCCGTCATTCTGCATTATAGTGTAGATTGATTTGCACTTAATATGTGTGTTTCTCTTATAGATCCCTTCTGTGCGGCTCTCTGACTGGGGACAGCGGAGCAGCGTGATGTGTAGCTTAGTTGCCACGGCAACCACCACTTCCTGATCATGTCAGCAGCCCTGCGCCTCCGGCACACCAGATGCTCCACGCTGCCGCTCGGTTCTGCTAGTGGCCAGGAGGGATCTGATTAGGTAAGTTCTGTGTTTGGAGTGGGTTATTCTGTCTCTCATATTTTCAGCACTTGCATACCCTGATGAAGGGTCCCGCTGTGGTCCCGAATACCGCATAGACGCGCGGCTTGTACTGATTTGTGCTTGTTAGATTGACATGTGCTCACATGTCCCACACCATGCTTTATCTCAGCCCACCAGCTATGGGTTTTTACATGTGATGCCTTTTTTGGAATATAAATTTACAGTATCCAGTCCTGGAGTGCCATGCTTTGTTTGGAGCATGATCTGTTCTTAACTTGCCATGTACTATATAACTATATATATATATATATATATATATAAAACTATATATATATATATATATATATATATGTTATAAATATCCTCTTTGTATTCTTGTAATCATTTTTTATAGTCAAAACTCTGGAGTATATTGGTCTCGGACAGATGAAGGTCTGCTTCCCCTGCCTTCACTGACCGCTCATCCCTGGTTACAAGTGGTTTTTGAAGGGTTAAACATGCTATATGAACTGTTATGTGCTTGAATAGACACGTACGCACTCTCTACAAGATGCCCTTGTCTGTTCATATAATATAAGGCTTGTTTGTGTCTTATCTTCAAGGACAATTACATACCAGATCAAAACTGTTACTTCTGTGTGTTACTAAATATCCTGCATGTAATGTCGTATGCTACTTCTATTTATCCAATCATATGCTTGCACATATTGTATACACCCATGTTTCTTTTCTATATAGTACGCTGTAATTTTTTAAATAAACAGAGTAATTCTTAACCATTGACTCGTGTGTTTCATATTACGTTAAGCCTTGCTCTCAACTGGTACCAAAGGGGCCATCATATCGAGGGGACCTAAGCAGATTTCCTAACAGGCTGGGGGCTCGAAGTCCGGAATCTAGGCGATCGTCCCCTGCCCGGTAAGATAGAGAATTTTATTGTCTGTCTTTTCCGTTCAGGGATTGCGATTACTACTAGATTTGAACTCATTCCGTGTTCCGGGAACACGTGACCAAAAAATACAATCCAAGTCCGGGACTTGGCAGAAAAGAAACTTGTTTTCTTAAAGGCGCCGGGCGCCACATAAAGGTATCAGGGATACCATAGAAGGACCAGAGGTCCATATAATCTTTAAAGGCACAGGTATCCGGGATACCATAGATGGACCAGGGGTCCAAATAACAACGCCTCCTCGATCTGATCGCCTAGTTAGTTTGAATATGGCCATATATTTGTAAAAATTATATTGTTTATTTGTATTAGGATACTCAGTGTACGGTTGGTAAGTGTACGGACACTGAATGTCATATAACATTGCTATTTACAGTTATTTTATGCAAGAAAATTGTACTTTATTTACAAAATATCAATTATACGGGTGGTAAGTGTACGTATGGTTGATATCATAAAAACATTTTGTATACCCAATGTCCCTTTGGTTTATGTAGGAATGTGTAATCCAACATGTTACCAATGATCTATGATCAGATCAGCTGAATGCATACGTAAACTGATATTCCCCCTCAGTGACTTTTTTATCTAATCGCATATATATACTTGTATAATCTGTTGTTAGTTTGTTTTGAAAGTTTATTTAAGAGATGGGAGCAAGTCAGAGTAAAAAGACTGAATATCCCCGCCCCTCCCCAGAGAAACATGTAAAGACTATGTCGGCCGTGTTTCTCCTACAAATTTTTATCTTGTTAACCCATGGGTAGATAATCTGGCAGGCTGGACAGAAGCCGTAGGAAGTCCCAAATCTTTCCCACGGGATGGAACAAATTTTCCCTTCTATATGGATATGGTTAAGGGACTATGTTTAGAAGATAAAGCAGCCTGGCCATGGTATGATCATGATCCACAATGGAACATGACATACATGAGAGCAGGAGGGGAACAGTGGCTTACTATAGCGCCCCATTGGTATGACAGTTCCACTAATAAGAAACAAAGAAAACTAAAAAATATAACAACCCAATTACACAAGGCAGAGGAGGAGAGGATAAGTAAAACAGTTAAAGCATCCTGTCCACCTCCCTATAGTCCTTTATACCCATCTTTAAATGATACAGACATTTTGGCGGCTGTAGCCCTTTCACACATTCAGAGACCAACAGGAGGTGTTGGTGGAGGCGCAGGGGGTGGCGATCCCTCACCTGCCCTCTTAGACACTCTCATACAGAACCCCCCTGCAGGTCAGATACCACCCCCACCTACCCCTAGTGCCCCTGTAGATCAGTTAGTTGAGGAACATAATATCCCACCACCCGCAGATTCCCCAGGAACTACCTGGGGTAGGAGTATTTTAAATACTGGTATAGACATTCTTGGTACCCCGGTTAGGATGTTAACTGCCCGTCGCCAAACGGCTGACTCCACTGTTATCACCGAGAACCCTCTTAGCCCACACCACACCAGGTCCGGTAATGAATTCTCTGAAGATAACACAGCAACCAGTAGCACTGGCACTCATCTGCCTTTTATGACAGTAGGGGACCAGTTACTTAAAAAATCCATTGAAGTTGAGGATCTAGACAGAATAATTAAAAATTGTCCTAAACCAATGATCACCCCTTTAGGATGTATTGCTTACTTAAAAAAGGCTTCTAAGGGACGGAGTTTCACACAAGAAGACATGAGACTCATCATAGATGGGGTCATAGATCATTATAATGGGTGGGATTGGACAAAAGTACCCACAATTAACACCCCCATAACAGCAGATAATCAAACTGCCACTAATTATCCTTTAAATACGCAGGATGGAATAGACAAAATGTGGAAGGAACTTAGTGATCACATGAATGTGGTATTTAAAACCCGTTCATCTCTCCCGATTGCCGTAGCATGTAAACAGAAACCTAGTGAATCAGTAACAGAGTTCTGGAAAAGATTTAAGAAGTGTTGGACCGAGGAAGCAGGGTTGAGCCTGGTAAACAATGATAATCTTCTTGTTTCCACATTTGTTAATAATCTGCTGCCCTCTATTGGCCTCACAGTAAAACAGAGTGTTTCCAGCTGGACCTCTGACGATCTTAAAGATTTCGAAAAACATTTATATGAGAAAGAAGCAGCAGGTTGTTTTGAAATGAGGAAATCTGTCAGTTCTATACCCTCACATAACTACCAGAAACCCCAGAACCCCCCGGGAAAGCCAAATAGGTCTTTCCGCCCACCCCAAGACAATAGGTTCCAGAGGGGCCCTATGGGACCTCCACCTATTTCTAGGAGACAGACCAATACATGTTACAATTGCGGGAAAGATGGCCACTGGGCCAGGGATTGTCCATATCCCCCCAGCAGACCCCGACAGGCCCGGGACCCTATGCACAACGATGCACCAAACCGCAGCCAACCTAGAGACCAGACTAAAGACTTTCCCCGTTTTCGAGTTGACTGGCAGGAACAAACCCATTGACGGGGCCCGGAGGAGGGTATCTCAGCCTTTGCCCAAATCACAAAGCATTGGAAGGACCCACCGCTGCTCACTTTAATTGTGGGAGGAAAAGCCGTCCCCTTTTTAGTGGACAGTGGTGCTACTACCAGTGTTTTGTGTAAGGACCTGTACAATGGTCACCTGGAAAGGACTGCTCCTTCAATGGGAATTAATGGGATACCCACAAAAGCCTATATTACCGACGCCATCAGTATAGAAACTTTGAAGGGCGTTTATATGGGAAGACACAACTTTACTGTAATACCTGAATGCCCAATAAACCTACTGGGAAGGGATCCTCTCAGCCGTCTCGAAATCACAATTAGTCCCTCTGCCTCAAGTAGCGGCATGGATGTTGTATCACCTCATTTACCTGTGTGGGTAAACCTTGACACACCACCTGAGTTAGAGACTGTAAACCCCCAGGTATGGTCAGAGGGGCCCTATGACACTGGCCTAATATCATGTACACCATACAAAGCTACACTCAAACCTGACTCACAACCCGTGTACCACAAACAATACCCTTTGTCAAAAGAAAAAATAGAAGGTCTTAGACCTATGGTACAGCAATTTTTAGAACAAGGCATTCTTAGACATGTAGTATCCCCATACTGCACACCAGTCAACCCTGTAGCAAAAGCAGATGGGTCTGTGAGATTTGTACAAGATCTCAGAGCAATCAATCAACTAATTGTTCCCATTGCACCAATTGTACCTAATGTAAACTCACTCCTCTCAGCCATCCCTGTAGATGCTGCATTTTTCTCAGTGATTGATTTAAAAAATGCATTTTTCAGCATACCAGTGGACTCCCAAACACAGTTACTTTTTGCCTTTTCTTTTGAGGGCAAGCAGTTAACATGGTGCAGATTACCACAGGGATGGATTGATTCACCTGTTGTGTATAGCATTGTACTCCAAGCCACATTGGCTCCCTGGCACCCCCCCCTATGGTTCTGTCCTGCTACAGTATGCAGATGATCTGCTTCTCTGTAGTCAAACGGAGGAGGCCTGCCGACAGGATGGTATATCACTGTTAAACTGGCTCTGTGAATGTGGACACAAGGTGTCTAAAACAAAAATGCAATGGTGTAAAAAGCATGTTAACTATTTGGGTTTTGTGCTCACACAGGGAGAAAGGAAAATCAGTCCACAACGCATTCAGTCTGTATTGGGCCTGGTCACCCCAACTACTCAGAAGGAAATGCTATCCTTTCTGGGCATGATTAATTATTGCAGACAGTGGATATCTGATTGTTCCTACTATGACAACATTTTGAGACAAGCCACTCTCAATGACAAACCTAAACAGATTCAATGGTCACAAGAAATGTTAACTGCATATGAAAGTCTAAAATGTATGTTGGTAAAAAGTCCGGCACTGGGCCTCCCAAACTATGTACTACCGTTTCATTTATATGCAAGGGACAACTGTAAAACCATGGCGGGGGTACTGACTCAATTTCATGGAAGCAAACTGCGCCCCGTGGCATTTTTTTCCAAAGTAATGCCTGTTCCGGTCCAAGGTATGCCTGCCTGCCTCAGAGCACTGGCAGCTTGTGCAATGGTGGCTGAGATGGCAACTACACTCACCTTAGGTCACACAACAATTCTACACACAACACATGATGTAGTAGCAATACTTAACGGCTTGCATACACAGCATATGTCAGCCCAACGCCTTAGTGGGTATGAAGTCCTATTGCAAAGCAACCCATCCCTCATCATCAAATATGCAAACACGTCATCAGGCCCAGCACCCATTCTTAATGCACTCCTAGGACTAAAGGGTCCCCAAGATGACATACCTGACAACCATGACTGCTCAGCATCAATAGAATCAGAGACCTCCCCGAGATTAGACATGTCCCCTGTACCCATACCCGGTTCGGACAATGTCTTTGTTGATGGCTCCTGTAGCAGACCAAATGACTCCACATACCAAGCAGGTTATGCCGTTGTGCGCCTGCCCAATGACATTCTTGAAGCAAAGCCCATAACTTACCAGTCGGCACAGGCTGCAGAGCTCATAGCCCTTACCAGAGCCTGCCAAATGTACCAAAACAAACCCGTTACAATTTACACAGACTCCAAATATGCCCATGGCGTTGTCCACGACCATGGAGTTATTTGGGCAAGAAGAGGCTTTGTAGGAGCCGATGGAAAAGGCATTTCCCATGCACAGCTTATCACAAACCTCCTCCATGCCATCACACTGCCCTCTGATATTGCAATTTTGCACTGCAGGGCCCATACTGGTGGCAAGGACGACATATCCAAAGGCAATGCCCTTGCTGACAAAACTGCCAAAGAAGCAGCTCTACAACCCATTGCCCAGTCCCATATGACTGTCATGACCCCCCCTGCCATTAATGATCAATATCTTATCACGGAGCTACAGGCCACAGCCTCCAACAAGGATTTGGATGACTGGATATATCCTGTATTGCAGAAAAATCCCAAATCAGGATTAATCTGCAAAGAGGGGAAACCTTGTATACCCCAAACAAGTGCCCCTTTGTTCATTGCTCATTACCATGGGGTAGGACATCATAGCAAGAACACCACAGCCTTACTTTTAAGCAAAGACTTTTATATCACTGATGTTAAAACACTGGTAGATCATTACGTCAGTAGATGTGTTACCTGTCTACGTAACAACCCAAATAATCCTGATAAAGCAAAACATCAGCATCTTGAATACCCTACTACACCCTTTACGCATTTGCAAATTGATTTCACACACATACCAGGTAAAGGCAAACAGGAATATGCTTTGGTCATAGTTGATATGTTTTCACGGTGGCCAGAAGCATTTCCAACAAAATCAGAAGATGCTAAGACTGTAGCAAGGATTTTAACCCAAGAAATCATCCCTAGATGGGGATGCCCACTACAGATAAACAGTGATAAAGGCGCAGCCTTTACAGCAAAAATCACACAGGCCCTGGTGAAGGCCTTACAAATTGAATGGAAATTCCATATTCCATATCACCCGCAGAGTTCAGGGGTCGTAGAGAGGATGAATAGGACCCTCAAAGACAAACTTAGGAAGGCCACAGGAGGTACCTTCCACAAATGGAAACAGGTCCTTCCCATTATCTTAGCAGAAATCAGAATGACCCCACAAAAGACCCTAGGTTACTCACCCTTTGAAATACTTATGGGTAGGCCCTTCCCTACACCCTGGGCTAAGAAACCATTAGTAGTACAGGAAGGAGACTTAGAGCTCATAAGGGAAGAATACGTCAGGTCCCTCATAACAAAACTAGATGAAATTGAACACAAAATTGTTTGTAAAAATCCTTTTAATCCACAGGAACCGACACATCCTTTTCAGGTCGGAGACAAAGTCGTTGTGAAAGTGCTCCCGAGGAATAAAGGTCCAGGAGATTTCACCTATGGTCCAGAGACGGAAGTCGTGGCAGTGACCAGGACGGCTGTCCTCACTGAAGAGGGGCCCACGTGGATACATGCATCCCGAGTAAAGAAGATACCCAGCCCAAACCGCGAAGCAAGTCCAGGAGAGGTACTAACGGGGGCAGACAGCCCTGACCTCCAACGAGGAGAGGTACTAACGGGGGCAGACAGCCCTGACCTCCAACCAAGATGACCTCACACATGGAGAAGATGATTGTGAACCACGGACCCCGCTGGGCATGTGTTATCCTAACCCTCATCACAGTCCTAACATTTCCCTGTAGAACTGAGGTTGACATCTCACAAAAGGAAGGGGTGACCACCTTATGGTATAACTCCTCCAACACACACGTAGCCACCTATGTCTTAGATTACTTTATGTTCTCCAAGCTTGCTGAAGCAAAACACTCTATACACAAAAAAAGAAAATCAGGAATATCTGAGACAGTTTATATTTGTGTTACTGATTCATGGTGGGGATACAACTGTGATTCCTGGGAATCTGTGGGGTGGAACACAGGAATTGACTGGGGGTACAGACCATCAGACGCTTTAAATAGATGGAGCCAACCTGATGGAATACCTCTACTCTCTAGAATGTCTATCTTTAAGATGGACGAGGGCCTAAGTGCATATAGGTTCAGATTAAACATAGAACGCCCCAGCAGAGCAGATAATGGTACCTATGTAGTTGGAATATGGTGGGGAACAGGGTACTATAGCGAAAGGCAAAACTTTCATTTATGGGACATGTTTAACAATCCAGCGTATCAGTCTAAGGCTATCCCCCAAGGCAAACCCCTAAGGCCTCATATAGCTACCTTCAAGGATATGATAGCCATTAACAATCCCACCCTTGAAGACACCCTAGCTATTGAAACTGGTTTCTCTGACATCAATTTCTGGTTAGAATGGATGAAATATAGCGCCAATAAACATAATAAAAGTAACTGCTATGTTTGTGGCAGATCTAGGCCTCACCTAGGCACCGTGCCCCTTAATATACCCCTAGAACAAGAAAGTTGTTTTTTCAGCCTTTACAACGGCACCAAAACCAATGACAGCCAATGTGAAATGTGGAAAAAGGAATACCCCATACTCTCAAGAAACCCCAACCTTGGGAACACAATAACCATATACCCAGGTAACTACACCTGCTATAACTCCACTAGCCACTCTGGTAAGGATTTTAAAAATTTTCCTCCTGGATACTGCTCAGAAACACGTAACACCATCCTAGTTAATCAAACCAAGTCCCTAGGGGACATTTATTATATCTGTGGAGATTTAAAACTCAGAACTAGATTAAATATCCCATGGAAAGGTCAATGTGCCTTAGCCAAAATAATTATGCCATTACACATACTCCCAACTAATGAAGGTTCCCCTACCTCAAACACTGCTCCCACACATAGAAGAAAAAGGGAAACTCCAATAGGTAGCTTCGATCCACATGTTTATATTGACACAATTGGGGTCCCAAGAGGGGTGCCAGACGAATTCAAAGCTAGAGATGAAGTAGTAGCTGCAGGATTTGAATCCTTAATTCCTATAATAACTGCCAATAAAAATGTTGCATAGATCAATTATATCTATTATAACCAACAGAGATTCATTAATGATACCAAAGTTGCACTCAAAGGTATAGCTGAACAATTAGAAGCCACCTCTCAAATGACATTCCAAAACCGTATGGCCTTAGACATGATACTGGCTGAAAAGGGTGGAGTTTGTGTCTACATAAAACAGGTAGAAGGATGTTGTACCTTTATCCCTGACAACACAGGGCCAAATGGTAAAGTTACCCTAGCCATAAAAAAACTAGATGATTTATCCATAGAGCTAAAAAAGAATTCAGGTATTGATAACCCATGGAGCCAATACTTTGGTTGGTTTGAAAATTGGAAACAGGGTCTTGTTCAACTAGGAATCTACATATTAATTGTGATAGCAATTTTTTGTGTTGTTTTCTTTTGCATTATACCCTGCTGCAGAAAACTCGCCACAAAAGGTATTGAAAACTCGCTTATGTATAAAGCCATCCTTACAATCCCTCCTAACTCCCCTGCAGCCTATAAGCAATACCTAACTGAATATAGAAATAAAAAGCTCCATGTACAGAATCATGTTATATAAATATATGATTCTAAGAGGGGATTGAAGGGTTAAACATGCTATATGAACTGTTATGTGCTTGAATAGACACGTACGCACTCTCTACAAGATGCCCTTGTCTGTTCATATAATATAAGGCTTGTTTGTGTCTTATCTTCAAGGACAATTACATACCAGATCAAAACTGTTACTTCTGTGTGTTACTAAATATCCTGCATGTAATGTCGTATGCTACTTCTATTTATCCAATCATATGCTTGCACATATTGTATACACCCATGTTTCTTTTCTATATAGTACGCTGTAATTTTTTAAATAAACAGAGTAATTCTTAACCATTGACTCGTGTGTTTCATATTACGTTAAGCCTTGCTCTCAACTGGTACCAAAGGGGCCATCATATCGAGGGGACCTAAGCAGATTTCCTAACAGTTTTCATATTCATATCCATGTTTCCCTGCAGCTGGCTTCGGCAGGTTTACAGGCAAATGCAATACAAGAATAGTTCTAGTAAGATACAGTAATTGGTATTGTCAATGCTGCTTGAATGGTCTCTAAATGATTGGTAGGCTGAAAAGGTACATCATGGCTGGTGGACAATTCAGAATAGTGTCATGAATCTTATGGGCCCCAAAGAGAGACACCCAGTTCCCCCAACCGGAACAGTCAATCTGCCACTCGGATCTGCCAATCAACAGCCATCGATGATAGTCTATCCATCAGGGAATTGGGGAAATTCTTCATTTGAAAACCCCCCGAATTGCCAAACCCAAATTGGGGAATTGAGATTTTGAAACATGTTTAATATTCCCAATCTCCTGACCACAGCTGATCAGGAAATAGCGGCAAATCCATTGCTGATGTATGGGGGAC
Source organism: Pseudophryne corroboree (assembly GCF_028390025.1). Classification (NCBI taxonomy): domain Eukaryota; kingdom Metazoa; phylum Chordata; class Amphibia; order Anura; family Myobatrachidae; genus Pseudophryne; species Pseudophryne corroboree. The sequence goes on along the minus strand of NC_086444.1, from coordinate 515,961,549 downwards.
ATTACAAAATTTTAAAAATAATGTCACTCAAACCTATACAGAGTTAACACACATTTGCTAGGCTGATATGTTATGCACCTGTTTCCACAAGTCACAATGTCTAACACACGGTCTACTCTTCCCGATTCCTCCTTAGGGTCTACTTTAAAGAAATTCAAATGTCCCTGATAATTTCAAGATATCTCAGAGCCAGGGACGTGCAGTCAGGGGAGGCAGAGCCTCACCTGTCATACTTTACAGTTTTATCTATAAAAAAGTTGGAATAACACAAAGAAGATGCTTATAACTTCTAAGCATATTCTTTGTATTATTGCAGCCTTTTATAGATAAAACTGGCCAGAGTTGCAGGGCTCCGGGAATTGCAGGGAGAGACAGAGATGAGGCAGCCAGAGCTGAGCCTCATTTCACACACTGTCAGAGCCTGCCTGTAAGGGGCTACACAGCAGCCAATCATGCTGCTTAGTAAAAAGAAATGCGAGGCATGCCTCAGTGTGGGGGCGTACTTGTGCTCTGATGGGTCATGTGACCAATCCAGGAAGTACAGGAAGACAGACACCGGAGCTGAGCAGTGTGACAGGGGAGGAGGGAGATGGGGACCCGCAGTGCCAGCAGCAGCTACCCATGCACAGTGACTGGGGTGAGTAGCAGCGTGTGTGACTGGGGTGTGTGTGTCGTCTGTAGTGAGTGTGGGGACAGGATTGATTGTATGCGTGTGTGTGTCATCTGTAGTGAGTGTGGGCACAGGATTGTGTGTGTGTGTAATCTGTAGTGAGTGTGGGGACAGGATTGTATGTATGTATGTGTGTGTGTGTGTGTGTGTGTGTGTGTGTGTGTGTCATCATGGCCAATGAAGGGGCGTGGCCAGGGCACTACTGAAAAAAAAAAAAAATGACAAGCGGCCGCGAAGCGTGCGTGTGCCACGCAGTGGGGGAGCCGGTGTCAGAAATGATGGGTGGCAGCGCAAGGGAGGGCGCAATCACTCCCCTTCCTTTCATCACGGGAGGGAGGACTGGCCACCGCTGAGCTGCCTGTCACCCCAGCATCTGCTGGGCTGGGAGAGAGGCTGCTGCAGCAGCGGCCAGTCCTCTCTCCCCACCCGACATGCGGCTGTCAGCAACAAGGAAGGGGAAGGGCAGTGAGACCAGGGCCCCCTCTGGGCCCCTTCAATGGGCCTCGGCCAGGTAGAGAGTACCCTTCACCCCCTCTCGGCGTCACTGTGTGTGTGTGGCATCTGTAGTGAGTGTGGGGACAGGGCTGTGTGTGTGTGTGTGTGTGTGTATGTATGTGGCAACTGTAGTGAGTGTGGGGACAGGACTGTGTGTGTGTTGCATTGAATAGGGGTCACAGACTCTCAGCAACCAGACCCACCCCCATGTGTGCCTCCCCAGCCTCTGACCTCACCGCACGTCACTGCTCAGAGATACATATAATCAGGTGACCAACCGCCTGCAACACATATACATATGATATGCACACATTCCTATGTTCCCACACAATGCTCCAAGTGCTGATGTACACTGTACATTGTTGAAACACAATCAGAGTGAAGGATGACAAAGCTATCTACCTGCCAAGTTACAGCAGAGCATACAGGTACAGTGCAGACTTTTCCCGCCATTTTTAAATAAGTCACTAGTCCAATCAATTTATATTTTTATAATCTGTTAAATAGTTGCCCCTCCGTTATAGGGGTATATGCAATTCCGGGCGAATTGCAACTTTTTTTCGCCCGTTTTTAAATTCGACACAATTTGACCGTCGAATCCCGGCCGGCGGGTGCCGGAATTCGACATATTCAATAAAAAACGGATTCGACAGTCCCGCTGTCGAAAAAACGGACCAATTGACGGATAAGTACGTCCTGGATTCGACTTTTCGGACGGCACAAAAATGGTTAAAAAACCCTAAAAAAAATTGTGTGGGGTCCACCCTCCTAAGCATAACCAGCCTCGGGCTCTTTAAGTCGGTCCTGGTTGTAAAAATACGGGGAAAAAATTGACAGGGGATCCCCCGTATTTTTAGAACCAGCACCGGGCTCTGCGTCCGGTCCTGGTGCAAAAAATACGGGGGCCAAAAAGCGTAGGGGTTCCCCGTATATTTTTAACACCAGCACCGGGCTCCACTAGCTGGAGAGATAATGCCACAGCCGGGGGACACTTTTATACCGGTCCCTGCGGCCGTGGCATTAAATCCCCAACTAGTCACCCCTGGCCGGGGTACCCTGGAGGAGTGGGGACCCCTTAAATCAAGTGGTCCCCCCCCTCCAGCCACCCAAGGGCCAGGGGTGAAGCCCGAGGCTGTCCCCCCCATCCAAGGGCTGCGGATGGGGGGCTGATAGCCTTGTGTAAAATAAAAGAATATTGTTTTTTTGCAGAAGAACTACAAGCCCCAGCAAGCCTCCCCCGCAAGCTGGTACTTGGAGAACCACAAGTACCAGCATGCGGGGGTAAAACGGGCCCGCTGGTACCTGTAGTTCTTCTGCAAAAAAAATACCCAAATAAAAACAGGACACGCACACCGTGAAAGTAAAACTTTATTACATACATGCCGACACACACATACTTACCTATGTTCACACGCCGACTCTGTCCACGTCTCCAAGTAGAATCCGGGGTACCTGAAAATAAAATTATACTCACCTAAATCCAGTGTGTCCTGTTCTTTTTTTGTAATCCACGTACTTGGCAAAAAAACAAACCGCATACCCGATCCACGCACTGAAAGGGGTCCCATGTTTACACATGGGACCCCTTTCCCCGAATGCTGAGACCCCCCGTGACTCCTGTCACAGAGGGTCCCTTCAGCCAATCAGGGAGTGCCACGTCGTGGCACTCTCCTGATTGGCTATGCGCGTCTGAGCTGTCAGACAGCGCATCGCACAGCCTCTCCATTATCTTCAATGGTGGGAACTTTGCGGTCAGCGGTAAGGTTACCCACGCTCCATGATTGGCTGTGTGTGTCGGCATGTATGTAATAAAGTTTTACTTTCACGGTGTGCGTGTCCTGTTTTTATTTGGGTATTTTTTTTGCAGACGAACTACAGGTACCAGCGGGCCCGTTTTACCCCCGCATGCTGGTACTTGTGGTTCTCCAAGTACCAGCTTGTGGGGGAGGCTTGCTGGGACTTGTAGTTCTTCTGCATAAAACAATATTCTTTTATTTTACACAAGGCTATCAGCCCCCCCATCCGCAGCCCTTGGATGGGGGGGGACAGCCTCGGGCTTCACCCCTGGCCCTTGGGTGGCTGGGGGGACACACCCATTGATTTAGGGGGTCCCCACTCCTCCAGGGTACCCCGGCCAGTGGTGACTAGTTGGGGATTTAATGCCACGGCCGCAGGGACCGGTATAAAAGTGTCCCCCGGCTGTGGCATTATCTCTCCAGCTAGTGGAGCCCGGTGCTGGTGTTAAAAATACGGGGGACCCCTACGCTTTTTGTCTCCCGTATTTTTTGCACCAGGACTGGACGCAGAGCCTGGTGCTGGTTCTAAAAATATGTGGGATCCCCTGTCAATTTCCCCCCCGTATTTTTACAACCAGGACCGGCTCAAAGATCCCGAGGCTGGTTATGCTTAGGAGGGGGGACCCCACGCAATTTTTTTTAGGGTCTTTTAACCATTTTTGTGCCGTCCGAAAAGTCGAATCCAGGACGCACTTATCCGTCAATTGATCCGTTTTTCGACAGCGGGACTGTCGAATCCGTTTTTTATTGAATATGTCGAATTCCGGCACCCGCCGGCCAGGATTCGACGGTTGAATTGTGTCAAATTTAAAAACGGGCGAAAAAAAGCCGCAATTCGCCCGGAATTGCATATACCCCATAATCCCTTCTAATATAAATAGATATGCTATTAGCAACAACAAAAAAACCACCAAAAAAAAACATGTTGTTTTTAAAAAAAATTATTAGATTCCGTCAGCAAAGTGAGGCGGAATGAAATTGACGAAATTACTGTCGAAAAGCACTGTTGTCGAATCGACATTCTTCAATTGAATATACTTTTGTCGAAAAGCCGCATTTTTACCATTGCAGACATGTCGAATTTGACAACTGTCGAATCTGAAAAGTCTGTTTTTTTGTCGAAAAGTACTGTATTGCATTGTCGAATATTTTTTTTGTGTCGAAAATGCCCCGTTTTTCGACTTACGCTGCAATTCGACAGCAATTGCATATACCCCATAGTAGTAAATTAGTATTCCCTTCAGAGATATCCAACTGCTTTCTGGCTGATGCTATATAACAAACATACACTAGCAGAAAGATTTGGTTCCAGCATAGTGCACAGGTAAAGGAGACACCATAACTAATAGCTCTGTGTATACCTCTATCACCTCTTCCACCTTACTCCTATTGCTGGTCCTGGCATGCTGAGCAGTTTCCCCATTATGCCAACATTATAAATACAGCCCTGGCAAGTGGCAACATGCACACACTGTAATTTTTAATACATATTAATACACTGTACCAGTTTTCCAGCGTCTCATCATTTCCCCTCTGGCTCCTTCCCCACGTAACAACGCTTCTTCCAAACGAGCCTTGACGTCTCTGGATTTCTGAAGCACCAATGTGCTCACCTTGTCTGGCGACTGTTTTCCCTGAGAGAACAAAATGGCCACTTAGTATAACAGCGATTTATGGATACACAGAAGCCAAGATATACTGTAGTAAGGGTATGCCATATACTAAGGGATTTTCTCAGCCTGACTTGCATTTAGCCACATCCTTAGGCTTTGGCTGACTGAATCTCAATCCTTAGGTGCAATTTGCAACACATAGATTTGTACTGAGAGAACTAAATGCAGATTTATCAGTTAAATGAATGGTTCAATTTAGAACCTTATACACATTTGAAGTTGCAAATCAAGGTTCGGAAACTTGTATTTGTCAGAATAAAATTACATGGTTATGGAATTTTGATGACTCTTCAAATGTAAAAATATAGAGACAACAGAATTTTTTAAATATATTTTGAACCACTACATTTATAAATGCAAATCTAAATGAAAGTAAACAACCAATAAATAAGTACATTTCCATTGTTGAGTGCATTTTCTATAATCTGCTGGATCTGTGCAAGGAACATGGATCAGGTGCCTTCACTAGTTACTTAGTATTTAAGTTAAGCGCTTGGTTTCAAAGAATTGATCACTATATGGAGATGGAGAATATAATTTTGTCTGCGTAGATATATATATTTATGCTTTATCTTCACCTGGTTCTACTGGTTGTAGTTCAAGGAATCAGAGGACTACCTTCAACTTATTAGCAGTCCCCTACACTTCCCTCCTCCCCTTTCTTCACATAATATTCTTATATCTTGATGTTACACCTTTTACTATGCTGGATGCTCTGACGTTTGTTTTTTTAATGCTATATCCAGCCAGTGAACATTTGTACCTGTCTTTGTGTTCCTTATAAACTGGAATATGTTCTAGGGATTTCATAGGGTGTATTATGTGGTATTACAAATTCTCAAAGCTAACTGGTCTGTCTGCAAAATATTAAAGAACATCTGTTTCACGTTCACTGCATAAAATCTAGGAAAATAATGGTGTTAGTTGAAAGGAATGTGGCAACTTACCTTGTACTCAAAGCATGAGACACACATGTAGAGAAGATCAAGTATTCTGTTCAGCTGCAAAGTGGGTAAGTAGGCAAGCCACTTGTGGATAACACTCTGTTCTGCATTTTTCATGATCCACAAGAAACAGGTAAGTAGATTCCGTGTAGATTCAGGACTCAGGGTGGTGTACATTTTAAGTGGCTGAAGAAAAGCCCAAAATATGATATTCTCTTTAGTACTTACTGGCATATGAAATAAAATGGTAATATAGTAATGTAGTAGTATAGATTTAAGTATCTGATCTGCAGGGCCAGCCATGCTTAAACATTTTTAAACTTTCACCACCATTTTCACAAGAGTACTAGTCTAACTTTTGTAGAATTATTATTACAAATCTTCAGTACGGTCAGTTAAAGTGGATGTTAAAAGTTTCCAATTTTCATATGCTATATATTTCTTCCTGTGATCCATTACTGTGCTTCATTGTAAAGATGGTCATACTTTTCCAAAGACTGACCCGGATGTTTATCATATATGCTTAGCTAAAAAAGAGCATTATCACTTGTTACAAATACATGTATTAAACATAAGCACACAACACAAACTATAGTCATGCATTTACAACATAAGCAATAATAGATATATGTTTGGTGTCTATGATGAGGATAGGGGAATAAATGGTATTGCATACACTAAATATAATTAACAGTGATGGTAGCAGTATTAAGTCTCACGATTTATAAAGAAAATTAGTAAATTGTTCAGAAAAGCCCAGAAAGGATCACAGTGGTGTCTTGTCATTGGTAATATAGAAACATTAAGACTTACAACTGAAGATAGAGTAACTGGAGAGGGTTTTAGGCCAAACTGATTTCCAGCAACTGCCATTGCAACGTTTGGGCTGATTACACTTTGAGTATCTGGCTCTTCTTCTGTACTGCGCCCTTTTCCACTTCGAGTATCTAAAACTGTAGGGGAAATATGTAATATGCACATCCTTACAAACATTCAGGACTAGCTCACAGACATCAATAAATCAAAATGTTCCTTACATCTGCCTTCAAATATGTATCTGTTCCTGGCATTAACCTTCTCAAATAAAACAGTTATTGATACATTTATAAAACTCTTAAAGTAAATGTTTTTAGCTGCTACAAAAAGCCCTGCTTTTATACGTCATCATTATACTTACATACTGTGCGTGAAAATCTCTCCTAATGGGACTATGGGGGTCTTTCCGAGTTGTTCGCTCGCAAGCAGTTTTTAGCAGCCGTGCAAACGCTATGCCACCGCCAACTGGGAGTGTATTTTAGCTTAGCAGAAGTGCGAACGAAAGGATCGCAGAGCGGCTACAAAATACTTTTGTGCAGTTTCAGAGTAGCTTCAGACCTGCTCAGCGCTTGCGATCACTTCAGACTGTTCATTTCCAGTTTTCACGTCACGATCATGCCCTGCGTTCGGCCAGCCACGCCTGCGTTTTTCCTGGCCCGCCTGCGTTTTTCCGAACACTCCCTGAAAACGGTCAGTTGACACCCAGAAACGCCCACTTCATGTCAATCACTCTGCGGCCAGCAGTGCCACTGAAAAGCTTCGCTAGACGTTGTATAAAACTACAACGGCCGTTGTGAAAGTACGTTGCGCATGGCGCCGAATACGCATGCGCAGAAGTGCCTTTTTTTGCATCATCGCTGCACAGCGAACATTTTCAGCTAGCGATCAACTCGGAATGACCCCCTATGAGGGTAATTCAAATCTGATCGCAGCAGCAAATTTGTTAGCAGTTGGGCAAAATCGTGCACTGCAGGGGGAGCAGATATAACGTGTGCAGAGAGAGTTAGATTTTGGTGGGTTATATTGTTTCTGTGCTGGGTAAATACTGGCTGCTTTATTTTTACACTGCAATTTAGATTGCAGATTGAACACACCCCACCCAAATCTAACTCTCTCTGCACATGTTATATCTGCCCCCCCTGCAGTGCACATGGTTTTGCCCATTAGCTAACAAATTTGCTGCTGCGATCAGATCTGAATTAGGCCCTGTTTGGCAGCTTTTTAATCTGCTAGGTGAAGTTAGGTAGGTGTCACGCTGTTTTGGAAGCAGCATTCTACATGTTGCTAAAAAGCAGAAAATGTCTGCAGTTAATACATATCACTAATGTCTGTAAGATCTGTTCTGGGCCTGATTCAGAGGTGGACGCAAATGTCCCTGCCGCTGCAATTCTGTACGCAGCATCTGTGCGGAAATATTCAAATGCTGCATTGCCAGCTTCTCAGATCCGCTGGCTGCCTTAGATGATGCAGCATCGACACAGCATTGGATATAGGGCCTAATTCAGACCTGATCGTAGCAGCAACTTTGTTAGCAAATGGGCAAAAACATGTGCACTGTAGGAGGGGGGGGGCTTCAGCAGATACAACATGTGCAGAGAGAGTTAGATTTGGGCGGGTCATTTTGTTTCTGTGCAGGGTAAATACTGGCTGCTTTATTTTTACACTGCAATTTAGATTTCAGTTTGAACACACCCCACCCAAATCTAACTCTCTCTGCACATGTTATATCTGCCCCCCCTGCAGTGCACATGGTTTTGCCCATCTGCTAACAAAGTTGCTGCTACGATCAGTCCGAATTGGGCCCATAACATCTAAAGTTGCTGGGGCCGCTGAAACTGGATTGGAAGATGCAGACACTGGCTTCGGCACTCCCACAAAACGGACGTGACGCACTTCCGTTTTATGCACTGTTCCTCATCTCCAACCCCAAACAGCAGCAGCAGCAGCGTGTAAGTTATCTGTGGCTTACAGCTCACTGCGACCCATATCGCAGCTGTACCGAGGCACATGTGCACTCTGGGCCTAATTCTGAGTTGATCGCAGCAGCAAATTTGTTATCAGTTGGGCAAAACCATGTGCACTGCAGGGGGGGGGGGGGGGCAGATATAATGTGCAGAGAGAGTTAGATTTGTGTGGGGTGTATTCAAACTGAAATCTAAATTGCAGTGTAAAAATAAAGCAGCCACTATTTACCCTCCACAGAAACAATATAACCCACCCAAATCTAACTCTCTCTGCACATGTTATATCTGCCCCACCTGCAGTGCACATGGTTTTGCCCAATTGCTAACAAACTTGCTGCTGTGATCAACTCAGAATTACCCCCTCTGTCTCTAGCGCATGAAGCCTTCTTATTTTGCAGATGAAAAAATAAATTCTGATGCATTCAGAAAAATGCGATAGAAGGTTGTTGATTCAGCACTGGTCAAAGATTAAGACCAGAATTGGGTGATTTCTAAGGATTATATCCTATATAAGACCCACCTGGTGGTGCGCCCCGAGTCAGTATTAGAGTTGTAAACAAAATAAAAAAAGAGAAAAAGAAGACTCTTGTGTGGGCGCACTCTTTATCATAATAAATGTGATAATGTATAATGTCTCGTGAATTAAAACTTAACTTTTATTACATTCAGTACATAAGAAAAAGCAGTTTTCCTCATTGTACAAAATATGGTTAAGTTGAAAAAATTGGATATGTTCTGGTGAACTACAATTAAGGTAGATTAAATGATAAACTACAGACACTTTCAGTACTGCAGTATTATCCCATCTCACCAGCTCAAGCAGTGCTTGTGTTTAATGGAACCCTAGTGGGTTACAGTCACAATTGAAACAGCCTTAATGTAAGATTAACCTCCTCATAGTAATTATGTATTTCTCTGGGTATCCTATAGAATAGAACTGTATTGGTCTATTAGCCAGTAGGGTAGGCAAAATAACGTCCTTAGACTCCTGGTACAATAGTATCCAGTAGGAAGGAAGAAACAGTGGTGATCCTGCTGTTAGTGTAAAGTCAGGAATTGGATAAGTGTTAAGCTACCACACATAGTATTCCCTGGGGGTCACCCTTCCAGGTACTGACCAAGCCCACACCGTTTGGCTTCCAAGATCAGACGAGATTGGGCATGGGCGATGTGGTATGATGGTAGTTAAGACACTATCCTGTACACTAATGAGAGTGCACCTAAAAAAGAGATATAGTCTCAGATATTACTGAGAAGAGAAGTAAGTGGGGTGAATCACAGATTGTGTGGTATGGATCTGCTGTCCACGTCATAATTGGAAGTGAACAAGCCCGGCTATACGGGGGAAACGCATCTTCCTATACAACATGGACTCAGCATCTTGTGTCTTATCTTATCGTCCACTGCTATTTGAAAGGATTCGTCTTTCAATACCACTCAGGGACCTGGGTGGTATCGGGTACCTTTATTACTCTCTCTGTCATTATTTGATATCTTTATTATTAACGGGATATATTGTGGTAGCACCGGTATACAGACATTTGCCTTCTGTCTTTTATCACTTTCTGAGTTAGGGCTGTTTGTTCGGATTCAGGTTGAATTTTTCCTTATCTAATATAGACTCAGCCAATTCTAGCTAGATAGAATTGTAATTATCCTTTATTGTCTGCTTAAGGTACCATTCAGTGACCTACAGGATACTAGGTGTCACTTATCCCCTTTGCTGCCCATGATATGATAGTGATGTTTAATTAACCAACCATACCCTATAAAGGGAATTTTTGCAGCAATTTTACCGATTTAGATGTCAGTTCTTTCCTTGGACTCAGGACCTCTGGTACCAAATAGGCTGCATATTGGCAAATACCGCAACTATCACCCTTAAAGAGTACATACTAACTGGTATATACGTCTGAAACCTAAGACTCAGGTTCTATTTCCTTTTCTGATCCATGGACTCTCATCCACGATTCAGGGGAATCCCTGCCTAACGTGGACAGCAGATCCATACTGCACAATCTGTGATTCACCCCACTTACTTCTCTTCTCAGTAATATCTGAGACTATATCTCTTTTTTAGGTGCACTCTCATTAGTGTACAGGATAGTGTCTTAACTACCATCATACCACATCGCCCATGCCCAATCTCGTCTGATCTTGGAAGCCAAACGGTGTGGGCTTGGTCAGTACCTGGAAGGGTGACCCCCAGGGAATACTATGTGTGGTAGCTTAACACTTATCCAATTCCTGACTTTACACTAACAGCAGGATCACCACTGTTTCTTCCTTCCTACTGGATACTATTGTACCAGGAGTCTAAGGACGTTATTTTGCCTACCCTACTGGCTAATAGTCCAATACAGTTCTATTCTATAGGATACCCAGAGAAATACATAGTTACTATGAGGACGTTAATCTTACATTAAGGCTGTTTCAATTGTGACTGTAACCCACTAGGGTTCCATTAAACACAAGCACTGCTTGAGCTGGTGAGATGGGATAATACTGCAGTACTGAAAGTGTCTGTAGTTTATCATTTAATCTACCTTAATTGTAGTTCACCAGAACATATCCAATTTTTTCAACTTAACCATATTTTATACCATGAGGAATACTGCTTTTTCTTATGTACTGAATGTAATAAAAGTTAAGTTTTAATTCACGAGACATTATAAATTATCACATTTATTATGATAAAGAGTGCGCCCACACAAGAGTCTTCTTTTTCTCTTTTTTTATTTTGCATTCAGAAAAATGTAAAATGCTGTAACCAGATATACTCATAATGAAAAAATCTATTAAAATATGAAAACAGTGTTTTCCCTCGCCGAAAACAAAAAAGATACCCGTTATTGTTATTACAGACTCTCTGGAAACTGCTAGTGTGCAAAACAAAGGAGCAAAAATAACACGCTGCTTCCAAAATACACGTGTGACACCAGCTGAAGGGAAGAGATACATTAACATGGTGATTCTAGTGTTAGCAGGCAGTACACTGACGTGACTTGTGTCTTACTTTGCCAGCATGCACACTGCAGTCACACACCAAACACTTGCAGAATGTCACACTCATTTCCTGTGCACAGGTGGACAATGAGAATGTGCACTGGGCCGTGCAATATAGGTGCATAAAGGAAACAATGATGTGAATGTGGCAAATCAATCTGATACACATTTATATTTTTGCATATTGAAAATGACCCTCACTCTTCCTTACTTACAGATTTTATAGCTGGTTCAGTGCCAGGTTTACACCTGTGTACAGAGTTGGCAGGATATATGTGGGTACACTGCCCCTAAACATCCGCTAGTAGCAGCTGTCATCATTATTATGCATTTGACCCAGCCCTATGCTTGGTGCCAAAGATCCATATGAAGCCGGCAGATCTCTGCATACACTCACTTCTGAATGGGCTGCAATTCCATCTACACACCCACGTCACACCTATCCTCAGTGCAAGCACACCATTGCTGCCCAGTTATACATGTCTAGCTGCAAGTGGAGATCTGTGCCCCTCTGAAAAGTCGGCACATCTGCAGAGATGCGTATATCTACACCTCACAGATGTGGCTGCTATGTGTTTGACTCTCAATTAGAACCAGCGTAAATTAGGATGGAACTCCGTTTTTGCCTTCAAGTTTTGGATTTAAAATAAAACACAGTTTTACCTGAAAAATCATGTAGCTGAGGAATGGCATCCAAAATAGTGCTGACCAATGGCAGGTAGAGCGCAGCAATTTTGTTTCTTATCTCTGCTTTCTGACAGCGTGGGTCCAAATCATGTGAGCTCAGGAGATTGTGTATAGCATTGATGGCTTTCCTCTGCACCTTACTGATTCTGGGGGGAAACATACAGTATAAGCATCATTGTATTAGATGTTATTGCTACTTTATCTTTACCTAGTAAAAGTATATATAGTACCACCTAAATAGTACGGTAGAATTGTACTTTAATAAGAACAGGACATATTCATTTACGTACAGAAAATATTTGTTTAATGCATTGAGGTACAACATTTGCATAAAACCGTAGCAGCCGTATATACATTTGCTTTCATTGCAATCAGACTGATTGTGTGCTGTTGTTTATTACAGTCTTTCTCCTATATGCAATGTTAGTAAATGTGCTCTAACAGTTCATACACAGTGCTTTATGCGTTTGCAGGAATGTGCTTTGCTACTATCAATACTACTACTGTATATACAGGTTGAGTATCCCTTATCGAAAATGCTTGGGACCAGAAGTATTTTGGATATTGGATTATTCCGTATTTTGGAATAATTGCATACCATAATGAGATATCATGGCGATGGGACCCAAGTCTAAGCACAGAATGCATTTATGTTTCATATACACCTTATACACACAGCCTGAAGGGTCATTTTAGCCAATATTTTTAATAACTTTGTGCATTAAATAAAGTATGTGTACATACACACAATTCATTTATGCTTCATATACACCTTATACACACAGCCTGAAGGTCATTTAATAAAATATTTTTAATAACTTTGTGTATTAAACAAAGTTTGTGTACATTGAGCCATCAGAAAACAAAGGTTTCACTATCTCACTCTCACTCAAAAAATTCCGTATTTCGGAATATTACGTATTTCAGAATATTTGGATATGGGATACTCAACCTGTATTTAGGTTTGTTTCCTAAAGAAGGCTACCATTTTTAAAATATGGAGTTAAAGTTAGTGATTTATTGGCAGTATTAATTGGATGTTGTGAAAAATAAGAATTTACTCACCGGTAATTCTATTTCTCGTAGTCCGTAGTGGATGCTGGGAACTCCGTAAGGACCATGGGGAATAGCGGCTCCGCAGGAGACTGGGCACAACTAAGAAAGATTTAGGACTACCTGTTGTGCACTGGCTCCTCCCTCTATGCCCCTCCTCCAGACCTCAGTTAGGATACTGTGCCCGGAAGAGCTGACACAATAAGGAAAGGATTTTGGAATCCCGGGTAAGACTCATACCAGCCACACCAATCACACCGTATAACTCGTGATACTATACCCAGTTAACAGTATGAAAAATAACTGAGCCTCTCAACAGATGGCTCTAAACAATAACCCTTTAGTTAGGCAATAACTATATACAAGTATTGCAGACAATCCGCACTTGGGATGGGCGCCCAGCATCCACTACGGACTACGAGAAATAGAATTATCGGTGAGTAAATTTTTATTTTCTCTGACGTCCTAGTGGATGCTGGGAACTCCGTAAGGACCATGGGGATTATACCAAAGCTCCCAAACGGGCGGGAGAGTGCGGATGACTCTGCAGCACCGAATGAGCAAAAGCAAGGTCCTCCTCAGCCAGGGTATCAAACTTGTAAAACTTAGCAAACGTGTTTGAACCCGACCAAGTAGCAGCTCGGCAAAGTTGTAAAGCCGAGACCCCTCGGGCAGCCGCCCAAGAAGAGCCCACCTTCCTCGTGGAATGGGCTTTTACAGATTTAGGATGCGGCAGTCCAGCCGCAGAATGTGCAAGTTGAATCGTACTACAGATCCAGCGAGCAATAGACTGCTTTGAAGCAGGAGCACCCAGCTTGTTGGGCGCATACAGGATAAATAGCGAGTCAGTTTTCCTGACTCCAGCCGTCCTGGAAACATAGATTTTCAGGGCCCTGACTACGTCCAACAACTTGGAATCCTCCAAGTCCTTAGTAGCCGCAGGCACCACAATAGGTTGGTTCGAATGAAAAGCTGATACCACCTTAGGAAGAAATTGGGGACGAGTCCTCAATTCCGCCCTATCCATATGGAAAATCAGATAAGGGCTTTTACATGACAAAGCCGCCAATTCTGACACACGCCTGGCCGAAGCCAAGGCCAACAGCATGACCACTTTCCACGTGAGATATATCAGTTCCACGGTTTTAAGTGGCTCAAACCAATGTGACTTAAGGAAATCCAACACCACGTTGAGATCCCAAGGTGCCACTGGAGGCACAAAAGGGGGCTGAATATGCAGCACTCCTTTAACAAACGTCTGAACTTCAGGCAGTGAAGCCAGTTCTTTTTGGAAGAAAATCGACAGAGCCGAAATCTGGACCTTAATGGAACCTAATTTGAGGCCCATAGTCACCCCTGACTGTAGGAAGTGCAGAAATCGACCCAGCTGAAATTCCTCCGTTGGGGCCCTTCTGGCCTCACACCACGCAACATATTTTCGCCATATGCGGTGATAATGGTTTGCGGTCACCTCCTTCCTAGCTTTAATCAGCGTAGGGATGACTTCCTCCGGAATGCCCTTTTCCTTCAGGATCCGGCGTTCAACCGCCATGCCGTCAAACGCAGTCGCGGTAAGTCTTGGAACAGACAGGGTCCCTGCTGCAGCAGGTCCTGTCTGAGCGGCAGAGGCCATGGGTCCTCTAAGATCATTTCTTGAAGTTCTGGGTACCAAGCTCTTCTTGGCCAGTCCGGAACCACAAGTATAGTTCTTACTCCTCTCCTTCTTATTATTCTCAGTACCTTGGGTATGAGAGGCAGAGGAGGGAACACATAAACCGACTGGTACACCCACAGTGTCACTAGAGCGTCCACAGCTATCGCCTGAGGGTCCCTTGACCTGCCGCAATATCTTTTTAGCTTTTTGTTGAGGCGGGACGCCATCATGTCCACCTGTGGCCTTTCCCAACGGTGTACCATCATTTGGAAGACTTCTGGATGAAGTCCCCACTCTCCTGGGTGGAGGTCGTGCCTGCTGAGGAAGTCTGCTTCCCAGTTGTCCACTCCCGGAATGAACACTGCTGACAGTGCTAACACATGATTTTCCGCCCATCGGAGAATCCTTGTGGCTTCTGCCATCGCCATCCTGCTTCTTGTGCCACCCTGACGGTTTAGATGGGCGAAGCAGGGGTCTTGCCTGACTTAGGGCATTGTAAATGGCCCTTAGTTCCAGAATATTTATGTGTAGAGAAGTCTCCTGACTTGTCCATAGTCCTTGGAAGTTTCTTCCCTGTGTGACTGCCCCCCAACCTCGAAGGCTGGCATCCGTGGTCACCAGGATCCAGTCCTGTATGCCGAATCTGCGGCCCTCTAGAAGATGAGCACTCTGCAGCCACCACAGTAGCGACACCCTGGCCCTTGGAGACAGGGTTATCAGCCGATGCATCTGAAGATGCGACCCGGACCACTTGTCCAACAGATCCCACTGAAAGATCCTTGCATGGAACCTTCCGAATGGAATTGCTTCGTAAGAAGCCACCATCTTTCCCAGGACTCGCGTGCAGTGGTGCACCGACACCTGTTTTGGTTTTAGGAGGTCTCTGACTAGAGACGGTAAGTCCTTGGCCTTCTTCTCCGGGAGAAACACTTTTTTCTGTTCTGTGTCCAGAACCATCCCCAGGAACAGTAGACGCGTTGTAGGAACCAGCTGCGACTTTGGAATATTCAGGATCCAGCCGTGCTGTTGTAGCACTTCCCGAGCTAGTGCTACTCCGATCAACAACTGTTCCCTGGACCTCGCCTTTATAAGGAGATCGTCCAAGTACGGGATAATTAAAACTCCCTTTTTTCCGAAGGAGTATCATCATTTCGGCCATTACCTTGGTAAATACCCTCGGTGCCGTGGACAGACCAACCGGCAACGTCTGGAATTGGTAATGACAGTCCTGTACCACAAATCTGAGGTACTCCTGGTGAGGAGGGTAAATGGGGACATGCAGGTAAGCATCCTTGATGTCCAGTGACACCATGTAATCCCCCTCGTCCAGGCTTGCAATCACCGCTCTGAGCGATTCCATCTTGAACTTGAACCTTCTTATATAAGTGTTCAAAGATTTTAAATTTAAAATGGGTCTCACCGAACCGTCCGGTTTCGGTACCACAAACATTGTGGAATAGAAACCCCGTCCTTGTTGAAGGAGGAGTACCTTGATTATCACCTGCTGAGAATACAGCTTGTGAATCGCCTCCAGCACTGCCTCCCTGTCCGGGGGAGCTGTCGGCAAGGCAGATTTGAGGAAACGGCGAGGGGGAGACGTCTCGAATTCCAGCTTGTACCCCTGAGATACTACCTGTAGAATCCAGGGATCCACCCGTGAACGAGCCCACTGGTTGCTGAAGTTCTTGAGACGGGCCCCCACCGTACCTGGCTCCGCCTGTGGAGCCCCAGCGTCATGCGGTGGACTTAGAGGAAGCGGGGGAGGACTTTTGTTCCTGGGAACTGGCTGTATGTTGCAGCTTTTTCCCTCTACCTCTGCCTCTGGGCAGAAAGGACGCACCTCTAACCCGCTTGCCTTTCTGGGGCCGAAAGGACTGTACCTGATAATACGGTGCTTTCTTTGGCTGTGAGGGAACATGGGGTAAAAATGTTGACTTCCCAGCTGTTGCTGTGGAAACGAGGTCCGAGAGACCATCCCCAAACAACTCCTCACCCTTGTAAGGCAAAACTTCCATGTGCCTTTTAGAATCTGCATCTCCTGTCCATTGCCGAGTCCACAATCCTCTCCTGGCAGAAATGGACATTGCGTTTATTTTAGATGCCAGCCGGCAAATATCCCTCTGTGCATCTCTCATGTATAAGACAGCGTCTTTAATATGCTCTACGTTTAGCAATATAGTGTCCCTGTCTAGGGTATCAATGTTTTCCGACAGGGAATCTGACCACGCAGCTGCAGCACTGCACATCCATGCTGAAGCAATAGCCGGTCTCAGTATAATTCCTGAGTGTGTATATACAGACTTCAGGATAGCCTCCTGCTTCCTATCAGCAGGTTCCTTTAGGGCGGCCGTGTCCGGAGACGGTAGTGCCACCTTCTTTGACAGGCGTGTGAGCGCTTTATCCACCCTAGGGGATGTCTCCCAACGTGACCTATCCTCTGGCGGGAAAGGGTACGCCATTAGTAACGTTTTAGAAATTACCAGTTTCTTATCGGGGGAAGCCCACGCTTCTTCACACACTTCATTTAATTCATCCGAAGGGGGAAAAAACCACTGGTAGTTTTTTCTCCCCAAACATAATACCCTTTTTTGTGGTACCTGGGGTAATATCAGAAATGTGCAACACATTTTTCATTGCCGTAATCATGTAACGGGTGGCTCTATTGGAATGTACACTAGTCTCATCATCGTCGACACTGGAGTCAGTATCCGTGTCGACATCTGTGTCTGCCATCTGAGGTAGCGGGCGTTTTAGAGCCCCTGATGGCTTTTGAGACGCCTGGGCAGGCACGAGCTGAGAAGTCGGCTGTCCCACATCTTTTATGTCGTCAAACCTTTTATGTAAGGAGTTGACACTGTCACGTAATTCCTTCCACATGTCCATCCATTCAGGTGTCGACCCCGCAGGGGGTGACATCACATTTATCGGCACCTGCTCCGCCTCCACATAAGCCTCCTCATCAAACATGTTGACACAGCCGTACCGACACACCGCACACACACAGGGAATGCTCTGACTGAGGACAGGACCCCACAAAGTCCTTTGGGGAGACAGAGAGAGAGTATGCCAGCACACACCAGAGCGCTATATAATGCAGGGATTCACACTACACACAGTGATTTTTCCCCTATACCTGCCAATATTACACAGATTGCGCCTAAATTTAGTGCCCCCCCTCTCTTTTTTACCCTATGGAGTCTGGAAACTGCAGGGGAGAGCCTGGGGAGCGTCCTTCCAGCGGAGCTGTGAGGGAAAATGGTGCCAGTGTGCTGAGGGAGATAGCTCCGCCCCTTTTTCGGCGGACTTCTCCCGCTTTTTTATGGAAGTAATGGCAGGGGATTTTACACATATATAGTCTTAATGACTATATTATGTGGTAATTTGCCAAGTAAGGTACTCTTATTGCAGCCCAGGGCGCCCCCCCCCAGCGCCCTGCAACCATCAGTGACCGGAGTGTGTGGTGTGCATGGGGAGCAATGGCGCACAGCTGCAGTGCTGTGCGCTACCTTAATGAAGACCGAAGTCTTCTGCCGCTGATTTCCAGGAACGTCTTATTGCTTCTGGCTCTGCAAGGGGGACGGCGGCGCGGCTCCGGGACCGGACGACCGAGGCTGGGCCTGTGTTCGATCCCTCTGGAGCTAATGGTGTCCAGTAGCCTAAGAAGCCCAAGCTAGCTGCAAGCAGGTAGGTTCGCTTCTTCTCCCCTCAGTCCCTCGTAGCAGTGAGTCTGTTGCCAGCAGATCTCACTGAAAATAAAAAACCTAATTATACTTTCTTTTCTAGAAGCTCAGGAGAGCCCCTAGTGTGCATCCAGCTCGGCCGGACACAAAATTCTAACTGAGGTCTGGAGGAGGGGCATAGAGGGAGGAGCCAGTGCACACCAGGTAGTCCTAAATCTTTCTTAGTTGTGCCCAGTCTCCTGCGGAGCCGCTATTCCCCATGGTCCTTACGGAGTTCCCAGCATCCACTAGGACGTCAGAGAAACAGACATAGATATGCCTTAGCCAATTTCATTTGTGTTTTTCTTCAGTTTTGCAGAAAAGCAACTAAGGACCTTAGGGGGTAATTCAGAGTTGATCGCAGCAGCAAAATTTGTTAGCAGTTGGGCAAAACCATGGCCCTCATTCCGAGTTGTTCGCTCGGTATTTTTCATCGCATCGCAGTGAAAATCCGCTTAGTACGCATGCGCAATGTTCGCACTGCGACTGCGCCAAGTAACTTTACTATGAAGAAAGTATTTTTACTCACGGCTTTTTCTTCGCTCCGGCGATCGTAATGTGATTGACAGGAAATGGGTGTTACTGGGCGGAAACACGGCGTTTCAGGGGCGTGTGGCTGAAAACGCTACCGTTTCCGGAAAAAACGCAGGAGTGGCCGGGGAAACGGTGGGAGTGCCTGGGCGAACGCTGGGTGTGTTTGTGACGTCAACCAGGAACGACAAGCACTGAAATGATCGCACAGGCAGAGTAAGTCTGGAGCTACTCTGAAACTGCTAAGTAGTTAGTAATCGCAATATTGCGAATACATCGGTCGCAATTTTAAGAAGCTAAGATTCACTCCCAGTAGGCGGCGGCTTAGCGTGTGTAACTCTGCTAAATTCGCCTTGCGACCGATCAACTCGGAATGAGGGCCCATGTGCACTGCAGGTGGCAGATATAACATGTGCAGAGAGAGTTAGATTTTGGTGGGTTATTTTGTTTCTATTTAGGGTAAATACTGGCTGCTTTATTTTTACACTGCAATTTAGATTTCAGTTTGAACACACCCCACCCAAATCTAACTCTCTCTGCACATGTTATATCTGCCCCGCCTGCAGTGCACATGGTTTTGCCCAACTGCTAACAAATTTGCTGCTGCGATCAACTCTGAATTAGGCCCTTAGTTTCCCCCATGTCTACCTATGAGTATAGGGGAAATTGTTGCTGCATCACATGTAACATAGTAATAAAATTCCCTTAGGTCACGTAGTATATGAAGCCACACTGATGTGTGGAGGGCCAACAAGTTCCCAAAAAGGAAAAACATAATAGTTTGTAATACAATGACCAAATAGGCAGAGATAAAATAACATTTGCATAGAGAGAGGTGAGATAGTTTAAACATTTCACTAACTTTGACTGCCTTTCCCCATTTGGCCTGTGTTTAACCCCTCATGGTCCTGGGTTCATACTCAGTTATGGAATTGTCCATTTTGACAAGACTTTTTAGGCTGCAGCAGAATTATTTTTTTTACCTTTCTGTGCAAACATAACATAATGCCAATTTGGTCATTGTATAACAAACTGAGCCTGATTCAGAGAGGGACGCAGTTCATACAGCAGCTGCATCTTTGTGTGCTTGCTTCTGGCAGAAGCAGCACAATTTATAAATAACAGCAGTGGGGATGCATTGCAACTGTCGTACACTGCACAACGGAGAAAGTTGGATAGTCAAATTGGGATCCTTAACTCTTGATTAGGTCCCAAAATATAGGTCATCATGAATTTGAAGATGATTTCTTTCCATACCCAATGTGTATAACCAGCTCATAAATTGTTTGTTAATCATTTGTACTTTTTACAGTGGAATGATACGAATGGTAGTTGCAACTATGTGATATACAGTATATATTCAGAAACACTATCTTGTACGAACCCTTCTGCCTCACAGTCCAGGGCAGCGTCCAGCTCTGTGAAGAGCAGTCCAGTTAAGAAATGCTTCTGCCGGTACTCTGGTGACAGGTCAAACATACTTGCAATTCTCTGATCCTGGAAGCTAGAGCAGGAACTAGAGTTCTGCACAGGGGATAGAGGTATAGTTAAGTACCAATACTGCAGTCATTCCTAAATGATATTATATTAAGTTTACATTCCACCAATGTAAAAGCCTTGCCCTGTCTCCCAGCTTGTGGTACTGAAATGTAGTTTACACATATAAATGTATAAATACCTGGGAGTAAAGCTCTATATTTCATTCACAATACTGTCTGTGACATCTGCAGTTGATATCATTTCTGCATTAATAACAGATTAGTTAGGGCCCATGACAGCATATGTGTGTAATGAGTTGTGTCTATATTGGCTATGCACTTTCCAATTCATATTTAGTACTGATCTATGTCATTAACAACTACTATTGTGCCAATTGTTAGTAATACAGAACAACAATCTTTTTTGCAAAGTAGTAGTATTATAAAGTAGGCGCAACAACTGCAGCACATAGATAAGGTCCTGATAACTACAGAAATTGTAAAGAAACCATTGCTCTAAAATGTGCCAAACCATTGTTATGGCTGAGTTCCATGAAACATAGGAGTTTATATCCCTTGAGGAATTGGCAATAACTTTTTACATGTGTTTTTCCTAATCTTGTTATCTTTGCAGTTCACGGACTATACCTGGATCGTTACAAATATATTCATATACATACATAAATGAACAAACAAATATATATTAATAGCTAAAGACTATCTACTCTATTGTAAATGCAAGGATTAACAATGAAAGACTAAACAAGCAAAAAAAAAACATATACTTATATGTACAGTGTACTATACTATCTTAAAAGTAAGAACAGTGTATTTTTCTGTGACGTTTTCTTCAAGTTAAAAATACTCATAATTACATGCGTAACATACTCCTAATAACAGGTACCTCAGAGGAGATAGAAGGGCATGGAGAAGCTGGTGTTGATGATGATGCCACAAAAAAGAGATTCAAGTTAAGATAATGCTCATGGCTACACAGAATCCTTAGGAATTCCAGTCTCATAGAGATCAGTGTTGGAAAAGAATTCAACTTAGAGGACAACTAGAAAACAAGAAACTAATGTTATTATAACAAGATTTACATTAACTGTTTAATCTTAGTGATGTTTTAATGTGTTAACCATTCCCTCATGAAAAAAACCTATTCTCACTAACATATAGTGTAATTGATAGTACATGGGGGGGCAATTCAATTAGCAGACGTAATTTACCACAGGCTAATTGAAGCCCCAAAGGCTCCAGTTAGCAGAGATTTTTATTTCGATCCTGAGCTCACCTCAAAAAGAAATCCTCTAAAAAATAGCCTGTTGCGACCATGTTAACCCATAGGTCTGGGAACTTATCCTGGATTCTATAGGTTAATGCTTGTGGACACGCTAAATTAACAGGTGAGAAAAAGGGGCTCTAATTGAAAAGCTCTGGGCGTTACAGCTCAAGGCTACCATCCTTTTTCACACACGGTCAATTATCGCATCTTATAGAATTTCCCCCATGGTGTGGATCTGCAGTATGAAGGTCCACACCTTCCTATTTATCTAAAGCAAAATTGGAATCTTAAAATATGCAAGAGGGTGAGCAATGCTTTCCTATTAATGAGATCGGGAATATAAAAATGCAGCACTTAATACTATGATACATGATAGCACAATAGTGACAGAGCAAATTCTTGCAAACTAGTATTACTTAAGAATGCATTTTTACACAATAAAATAGTTTGTGTTCCACAAAAAGTGCCTGTCGATTATTGTAGCCACTTCAGAAAACTAAAATTATATATAAAATTATGTCATGAAGGATGCAGTCTAGCTTCACAAGATTCACCAACAAAACTTACTCAAAACATGAATTAATACATAAATATTATACAATCAATCTTGTCCTAAGCAGTGCAGAGATTTCGATATCTGATTTTTAAACATTTCAGTTGTTGATTCTTGGTAGAAGACACTTTGGCAAATTACTATGTCAGGCAGAGATGGAGTATCTCATTGTGGAAAACACAGCCTATAAATAATTGTTCATCTTTGTGCATTCCAAGGATACTCTAAGGTTTAACTTCAATATGAATTCATGTCTTCTAGGGATTTACCTAATAAATAAGAATTTACTCACCGGTAATTCTATTTCTCGTAGTCCGTAGTGGATGCTGGGGACTCCGTAAGGACCATGGGGAATAGACGGCTCCGCAGGAGACTGGGCACATCTAAAGAAAGATTTAGGTCTATCTGGTGTACACTGGCTCCTCCCCCTATGACCCTCCTCCAAGCCTCAGTTAGGACACTGTGCCCGGAAGAGCTGACACAATAAGGAAAGGATTTTGAATCCCGGGTAAGACTCATACCAGCCACACCAATCACACCATATAACTCGTGATAGGAACCCCGGTTAACAGTATGATAACAACGGAGCCTCTGAACAGATGGCTCGCAATAACAACCCGATTTGTGTAACAATAACTATTTACAAGTATTGCAGACAATCCGCACTTGGGATGGGCGCCCAGCATCCACTACGGACTACGAGAAATAGAATTACCGGTGAGTAAATTCTTATTTTCTCTGACGTCCTAGTGGATGCTGGGGACTCCGTAAGGACCATGGGGATTATACCAAAGCTCCCAAATGGGCGGGAGAGTGCGGACGACTCTGCAACACCGAATGAGAGAACTCCAGGTCCTCCTCAGCCAGGGTATCAAATTTGTAGAATTTTGCAAACGTGTTTGCCCCTGACCAAGTAGCAGCTCGGCAAAGTTGTAAAGCCGAGACCCCTCGGGCAGCCGCCCAAGATGAGCCCACCTTTCTTGTGGAATGGGCTTTTACAGATTTAGGCTGCGGTAGTCCCACCGCAGAATGCGCCAGCTGAATTGTGCTACAAATCCAGCGCGCGATAGTCTGCTTAGAAGCAGGAGCACCCAGTTTGTTGGGTGCATACAGGATAAACAGCGAGTCAGTTTTCCTGACTCCAGCCGTCCTGGAAACATAAATTTTCAGGGCCCTGACTACGTCCAGTAACGTGGAATCCTCCAAGTTCCTAGTAGCCGCAGGCATCACAATAGGCTGGTTCAAGTGAAACGCTGATACCACCTTCGGGAGAAACTGAGGACGAGTCCTCAACTCTGCCCTATCCATATGGAAAATCAGATAAGGGCTTTTATAGGACAAAGCCGCCAATTCTGACACACGCCTGGCCGAAGCCAGAGCCAACAGCATGACCACTTTCCACGTGAGATATTTTAAATCCACAGTCTTAAGTGGTTCAAACCAATGTGATTTCAGGAACTCCAAAACCACATTGAGATCCCAAGGTGCCACTGGGGGCACAAAAGGAGGCTGAATACGCAGAACTCATTTGACAAAAGTCTGAACTTCAGGCAGTGAAGCCAGTTCTTTTTGGAAGAAAATCGACAGGGCCGAAATCTGGACCTTAATGGACCCCAATTTGAGGCCCAACGTCACCCCTGCTTGCAGGAAATGCAGGAATCGACCCAGTTGAAATTCCTCCGTTGGGGCCTTCCTGGCCTCACACCAAGCAACATATTTCCGCCAAATGCGGTGATAATGTTTTACGGTGACATCCTTCCTGGCATTGATCAGGGTAGGGATGACTTCCTCCGGAATGCCCTTTTCCTTCAGGATCCGGTGTTCAACCGCCATGCCTTCAAACGTAACCGCGGTAAGTCTTGGAACAGACAGGGCCCCTGCTGCAGCAGGTCCTGTCTGAGCGGCAGAGGCCAAGGGTCCTCTGAAAGCATCTCTTGAAGTTCCGGGTACCAAGCTCTTCTTGGCCAATCCGGAACCACGAGTATAGTTTTCACTCCTCGCCTTCGTATTATTCTCAGTACCTTGGGAATGAGAGGCAGAGGAGGAAACACATAAACTGACTGGTACACCCACGGTGTTACTAGAGCGTCCACAGCGATCGCCTGAGGGGCCCTTGACCTGGCGCAATTTCTTTTCAGCTTTTTGTTGAGGCGGGACGCCATCATGTCCACCTGTGGTCTTTCCCACCGGTTTACCAGCATTTGGAAGACTTCTGGATGAAGTCCCCATTCTCCCGGGTGGAGGTCGTGCCTGCTGAGGAAGTCTGCTTCCCAGTTGTCCACTCCCGGAATGAACACTGCTGTCAGTGCTAACACATGATTTTCCGCACATCGGAGAATCCTTGTGGCTTCTGCCATTGCCCTCCTGCTTCTTGTGCCGCCCTGTCTGTTTACATGGGCGACCGCCGTGATGTTGTCTGATTGGATCAGTACCGGCTGGTTCTGAAGCAGGGGCCTTGCTTGGCTTAGTGCATTGTAAATGGCCCTTAGCTCTAGAATATTTAAGTGAAGCGAAATCTCCTGATTTGACCACAGTCCTTGGAAATTTCTTCCCTGTGTGACTGCGCCCCAGCCCCGAAGGCTGGCATCCGTGGTCACCAGGACCCAGTCCTGTATTCCGAATCTGCGGCCCTCTAGTAGATGAGCCCTCTGCAGCCACCACAGCAGCGACACCCTGGTCCTTGCCGACAGGGTTATCCGCTGTTGCATCTGGAGATGGGACCCGGACCATTTGTCCAACAGGTCCCACTGGAAAGTCCTTGCGTGGAACCTTCCGAATGGAATCGCTTCGTATGAAGCTACCATTTTTCCCAGGACTCGTGTGCATTGATGTACCGACACCTGTCCCGGTTTTAGGAGGTCTCTGACTAGAGATGACAACTCCTCGGCTTTTTCCACTGGAAGAAACACTTTTTTCTGGTCTGTGTCCAGAATCATTCCCAGGAACAGAAGACGTGTCGTCGGGACCAGCTGTGACTTTGGAATATTGAGAATCCAGCCGTGCTGTTGTAGCACTTTCCGAGAAAGTGCTACCCCCACTACCAACTGTTCCTTGGACCTCGCCTTTATCAGGAGATCGTCCAAGTACGGGATAATTAAAACTCCCTTCTTGCGAAGGAGTATCATCATTTCGGCCATTACCTTGGTAAAGACCCTCGGTGCCGTGGATAACCCGAACGGCAGCGTCTGGAACTGATAGTGACAGTCCTGTACCACAAATCTGAGGTACTCCTGGTGAGGAGGGTAAATGGGGACATGCAGGTACGCATCCTTGATGTCCAGGGAGACCATGTAATCCCCCTCGTCCAGGCTCACAATAACCGCCCTGAGCGATTCCATCTTGAACTTGAACCTTTTGATATAAGTGTTCAAGGATTTTAAATTTAAGATGGGTCTCACCGAACCGTCCGGTTTCGGTACCACAAACATTGTGGAATAGTAACCCTTCCCTTGCTGAAGGAGGGGTACCTTGACAATCACTTGCTGTGAATACAGTTTTTGGATAGCCACCAACACTGCCTCCCTGGCAGAGGGAGTTGCTGGTAAGGCAGATTTTAGAAAACAACGGGGGGGGGGGGGGGGGACGTCTCGAATTCCAGCCTGTACCCCTGAGATACTACTTGAAGGGCCCAGGGATCCACCTGTGAGAGAGCCCACTGTGTGCTGAAATTTCTGAGACGGGCCCCCACCGTACCCGGATCCGCCTGTGAAGCCCCAGCGTCATGCTGTGGACTTACCGGACGCGGGGGAGGACTTTTGCTCTTGGGAACTGGCTGTATGCTGCAGCTTTTTCCCTCTACCTTTGCCTCTCGGCAGAAAGGATGCGCCTCGCGCCCTCTTGTGTTTATGGGGCCGAAAGGACTGTACTTGATAATACGGTGCCTTCTTTCTCTGTGGGGTAGCCTGTGGCAAAAATGTCGATTTCCCAGCCGTAGCTGTGGAAACGAGGTCTGAAAGACCATCCCCAAACAGTTCCACCCCCTTATAAGGCAAAACTTCCATGTGCCTTTTTGAATCGGCATCACCTGACCACTGCCGAGTCCATAACCCCCTTCTGGCGGCAATGGACATTGCGCTTATTTTTGATGCCAGCCGGCAAATATCCCTCTGTGCATCATGCATGTATAAGACAGCGTCCCTTATATGCTCCACTGTCAGCAAAATAGTGTCCCTATCCAGGGTATCAATATTATCCGACAGGGAATCTGACCACGCAGCAGCAGCACTGCACATCCATGCTGATGCAATCGCTGGTCGCAATATAATGCCCGTGTGTGTATATATAGCTTTTAGGGTAGCCTCCTGCTTTCTATCAGCAGGATCCTTTAGGGCGGCCGTATCCGGAGACGGTAGTGCCACCTGTTTTGATAAACGTGTAAGCGCTTTATCTACCCTAGGGGACGTTTCCCAACGTGACCTATCCTCTGGCGGGAAAGGGTACGCTGCCAATAACCGTTTAGAAATTATCAATTTCTTATCGGGGGAAGTCCAGGCTTCCTCACACACCTCATTTAATTCCTCAGATGCAGGAAAAACTACTGGTAGTTTTTTCTCACCGAACATAATACCCTTTTTTGTGGTACCTGGGGTACTATCAGAAATGTGTAATACATTTTTCATTGCCTCAATCATGTAACGGGTGGACCTATTGGAGGGTACACTAGTCTCATCGTCGTCGACACTGGAGTCGGTATCCGTGTCGACATCTGTGTCTGCTATCTGAGGTAGCGGGCGTTTTAAAGCCCCTGATGACATTTGAGACGCTGGAACAGTCACAAGCTGAGTAGCCGGCTGCCCTATGTCGTCAAACCTTTTATGTAAGGAGCTGACACTGTCACGTAATTCCTTCCATAAGTCCATCCACACAGGTGTCGACCCCACAGGGGGTGACAACACATTTACAGGTATTTGCTCTGCCTCCACATCATTTTCCTCATCATACATGTCGACACAGCGGTACCGACACACAGCACACACACAGGGAATGCTCTGACAGAGGACAGGACCCCACAAAGCCCTTTGGGGAGACAGAGGGAGAGTATGCCAGCACACACCAGATCGCTATATACCACAGGGATATCACCTATAAAGAGTGTTTTCCCTTATAGCTGCATATATATTATTATACTGCGCCTAAATTTGTGCCCCCCCTCTCTTTTTTACCCTTTCTGTAGTGCAGGACTGCAGGGGAGAGCCAGGGAGCGATCCTTCCAGCGGAGCTGTGAGGGAAAATGGCGCCAGTGTGCTGAGGGAGATGGCTCCGCCCCTTTTTCGGCGGGCTTTCTCCCGCTTTTTGTGTTATTCTGGCAGGGGTAATTTACACCTATATAGCCTCTGGGGCTATATATGGTGTCAGTTTTGCCAGCCAAGGTGTTAATATTGCTGCTCAGGGCGCCCCCCCCCCCCCCCCAGCGCCCTGCACCCATCAGTGACCGAAGTGTGTGGTGTGCATGAGGAGCAATGGCGCACAGCTGCAGTGCTGTGCGCTACCTTGGAGAAGACAGAAGTCTTCAGCCGCCGATTTTCCGGACCTTCTTGCTTCTGGCTCTGTAAGGGGGACGGCGGCGCGGCTCCGGGAACGGACGACGAGGTCGGGTCCTGTGTGCGATCCCTCTGGAGCTAATGGTGTCCAGTAGCCTAAGAAGCCCAAGCTACCACCACTTAGGTAGGTTCGCTTCTTCTCCCCTTAGTCCCTCGCTGCAGTGAGCCTGTTGCCAGCAGGTCTCACTGTAAAATAAAAAACCTAAACTATACTTTCTTTCTAGGAGCTCAGGAGAGCCCCTAGTGTGCATCCAGCTCGGCCGGGCACAGAAATCTAACTGAGGCTTGGAGGAGGGTCATAGGGGGAGGAGCCAGTGCACACCAGATAGACCTAAATCTTTCTTTAGATGTGCCCAGTCTCCTGCGGAGCCGTCTATTCCCCATGGTCCTTACGGAGTCCCCAGCATCCACTAGGACGTCAGAGAAAATATGATGAAAGCTTGAGAAACATTTCTATGTAACTGAATCCAACCTAAGCTTGGTATTAGAGCAACCGTTTACAATAGTTAACTTTTACCTGTAGTTGCAGCAAAAAAAAAAGTGCAGTTAATTTTTAGTAAATGAAATGAAAATTATTAACTGAGGTTAGCAAGCACAGCTCGTTTCTTGCATATATGTACTATAAAGATCACACAGTGGGGTAGATGTATTAACCTGGAGAAGGCATAAGGAAGTGATAAACCGGTGAGAAGTGCAAGGTGATAAACGCACCAGCCAATCCGCTCCAATATGCAAATTGACAGTTACAGTAGGAGCTGACTGGCTGGTGAGTTTATCACCTTGCACTTATCACTGGCTTATCACTTCCTTATGCCTTCTCCAGGTTAATACATCTGCCCCAATTTTCTATGGCTGCTGCAACTTCTTTCCTGCCTCTACAGCATTTCTTTGTAAGTGCCTTAGTTATTTTTTTCTAACTATAAGCAACAAAGTGTACATTCATTCGGCAACATATTATAAATTTGCGTTTGCCAGTGGCTTTGCTCGCGTAGATGTCTGTTACTGCTCAGCAGAACTAATTTTATAAAGACAGTAGTGCCTTCTAATATTGTGATGTATATTTTATACACCCTGATTACAAAATTCTTTGAATACAATACAGTACTTGCAGTTTTTCCTTCAGGGAATAACACAAACAGGTGCTTGGGGCTACTAACTCAAGAGCAAGCCATGTAAAGCTGCCCATGGGAGAAGCAGCTGATCCTTAGATCTATGCCTGCAGCCCTGAGCATTTGCCCCTGCGACTTGTTGATCATCATAGTAAAGCAGACACTTACAGGAAACTGCAGGCACTTGAATTGAAAAGAAAAATTGTTGGTGATAAGGGGCACAAGTGGTATAAACTTATAAATGCATACTTATATAACTCTTTGTGTTCAGGGTGTGCAATACATGTATATAATGTCTAAAAAAAATGTAGTTCTCCATAGTTCATAAACAGTCCCTAGAAGTAGATTTAAAAAAATAAAAAATAAATAAATGCTATGTACAGACACTACCCTTACAGTTTTATTATATGTATAGTTTCCATAATATGTCATATAGCAAGCTGTGATCTAAAGGAACAAACTAATAAAGAATAGGCCAAAACTTGGGCATAACTGTCTCAATAAATAACTCAGAAACAAGTTTTCCAGACTTGTAGGGGAACTGTATAAAGTGCAAGTCCAGATTTGTTGATTTGTATGGTTTTCATACTTATCTATTGCTGCCTCACAAAATGAATCATCATCATTTGTACCTGATTACAAAAATGTTTAATGAGATTAAACACAAAACCACGGTCCATCAGGGAAAGTAAATCATATAAGAAAAATGCCAAACTAATATTCATCTTCTCCGCTTGCTCGGTTTCCTACAATAAAAAAATAAATAAAAAAATTAAGAATACAGGTATCTCTAATATTTGTAATGTTGTGCAAAATGCTTTAGCTGCCAGGGCTGTGGCGTCGTGGAGACAGAGTTGGAGACAATTTTGGGTAGAAATGTACAGACTCCATCTTCAAAATAAAATGTGTAATTCACGCATGTACAGGCATTTATGACTCATCATTCCCCATTTCCCAGGCCCTTCTCCAGTTCAGTCTTATGTGTCTGATAGAGCCTGCTCATTATTTAGCAGGAGAAATGCTAAACCGCAGGAGGATAAACAATAACCTCAAAGAGGGACAAGCAGTGCTCAGACAATATGTTAAATAATAAATTATAAACATACAACTGCGGATGCTATAAAATAGGTTTACTATAATAAGAAAAAATATTTATCAGTGCTTCCCAAACTTTCTTGAATGCCAGCGTCCTAGAGAATCATAATTTTCTCACGGCACACCTAGGCCAAAAGATTCTCATTGAGTAATTTGGCAAAATATTATACATTAAGTAAATTGTGTCATCCTAGGGTCAGTTATGTGGCAGTGGACAGGGTTATGCTTCTGCTTGTCCACATATTTTATGATTGGCAGCCACTAGCACTGGCTTTGCTTTTCACATTGAGTAGAAATTATCTGACCCATAGCACCCGTAATAGTGCCCTGAGAAACCCAGATTGGAAACCACTGTAATATATGGCCTGAGACCAATGTTATACATGCAATCTATTAAAAGAAAAAATAGAGTAAAACTCATACACAACTCAGACATCTGTAGTAGTAACGTGCACTCTTTTATAAAGAATATGATTCCCACTTGTTGCAATATGAATAGTACAAATGTCCAAGATAGGGAAAATCAAAAACTGTCATCTCGGTCCACGTAGCAGCTTTCAATTCATATTTTTTTTTATTGCCTTGTTCAGTGTTATTGTATGTTGCAATGGAATAGCTGTAACTTCATTGGCATTGTTTCTTTTTCTCTCAGCTAAGACTTACCTTCTGTGGCTTGCTAAGCAGTGATCCTATCTCAGATGTTACAACATTAACTATTGTAGTTATGTCATCTTTAAAACGGTTTGAGAAACGGCTCCTTCTGGGAACCTCCCTTTTGTTCAGATTGTGACTGTACTGAGCCATACTTTTCACCTAAAACCAAGACAAAAAACAGGATATGACAAAAGACTGTGTTAAACAAATCCTCCAAAACACACATATTAATGCATACATAATTATCCAGAGCTGCGTTTGGCGTTTTGGTGATGTCTGACTTGTGATTAACATGCATATAGATTAAAGTGGCCAGGGAAAGCAATCTTGCTTAGATATCAACTGTTGGGCAGCACTGTTATATACAGTCTGGGTGTACTACTTAAAAATCATCAAACTAAACATCTCATTATGAACCACACAACATGTACTGTAGGTGTGAAAAATATTTATATTTATGCAAATACATTTAATGGTCTACTTTGTGAAGTATATGCCCACAGCATGTCAATCTGTTTTTTTTGGAACTACCCCTGTAAAAGAATCTTGCACAGCTGAAAATGTGCTTAGCGGACAGCATAGAAATGTCACTCTAGGAGTACCCCCTATGTTAATTATTGCTTACTCCCATAAAAATAATCAGAGCAAAATGACACCATTTCTAATATATTACATATGTCACTGTTGTATATGTAATGTGTTTATTACACTGGAACTTAATGCCTCCCGTGATTTGCAGTTCCGCAGAAACTGCCCCAGCAAAAAATAAATCTGCACAATGGGCTATAGTTTTGTACTTTCTTAAATGACTCTAATGGTCTGACTACATGGCCTGAGTGAAGAATTCTCCAGCATCATATTGTGCCAGATTCCTGGTAACGTAAATGAATAGACAGCAATGTGAATATGGCCAAATATAAAATAAATAAATATAAATATATATTTCTATACATAATAGAGGCACAAATGCCTCTTCTGTCATTACAGACATTCTTTAAGCATCCCTGAATGTCATATGGAGTACCCCAGTATGAGAATCACTGACCTAGGGGGTAGGCTGTCAGAAGCGGATCTTGCCACGGGCAAGCAGGACTTTTGTCCGGGGCGCCGCCTTCCGGAGGGCGCAGGGCGCCATCCGGAGGGCGCCGCACCAGGGCAAGATCCGCTGCTGCTGTGTGACCCCCGCTGCCCGCCTGCTGCCGCTGCCCCCCCGCTGCCGCTGTGAAGGGAAACTAGACGCGTACGCGTCTAGTTTCCCTTCGTGGAGAGGTCCTTTACTGTGCAGTGCGCAATGACGTCATCGCGCACCGCACAGCAAAGGTCCTCTCCACGAAGGGAACTAGACGCTAATCGTCTAGTTTCCCTTCGTGGAGAGGACCTTTGCTGTGCGGTGCGCGATGACGTCATCGCGCACCGCACATCATTTCAGTCTGTACAGGGGGCGTAAATGACCACACCCCCTGTACGAAGCCACGCCCCCTATTGCCGCCCGGGGTGCTCAGAGCGCCAGAACCGGCCCTGTAGGCTGTAGTAAATACTACAGAACATGTAGATAAATGGGGAAAAAAATGTGAAAACAGTTCTCTAGATCTTACCAGTAGCTCAAAGAAGAACCAGGCGTACTTGAACACATTTTCCCTCACAATGTTGGTGCTGACCACCATCTGCAGAGCCAGTTCCTCATGAAAGTGCTAAAGCAAGGAAATACAGACATTCTCATAGACTCAGAACTTCACATATGAGAAGTACTGTAGAAATACAGTGGTAATATAGGATGTCTGTTTTATTTAGTCTAAAACACATAATTGGAATTATGTAAATGATTAATGAGACTCAGAACAATCTGTATCACAGTGAGTCCCAAAATGTGAACACGCTTTGTGAAAATAGTGGAATCTGTTTTACAATATGTGGAGACACATTCAACCGTAGGTGAAAAATGTTAATGGTTATTCACAGGTATTAGGTAACACACAGATGACTTTATCCCAATGGTCCTTTATCCCAATGCGTCTAGCCATAACAGTAACAGACGCTGCACAAAAATGAGTAGTACAGGAAATGGTGAGAAATCCATAACTAGATATGCAGAGTGAACACAGACACATGGGACAGACTCTTAAAGAACCAATAACGACTAGATGACCATGAGCTACAGAAGAAACAAACACAATATAAAACACAAGGGATTTACCGACTAAAGTTTAGAAAGGGATACGTCCTAAATTATGTGTAACAATTACACTGCTACATAGAAATGAATAGATGTTCTGTGTGAGTGTACAAATTAGTAGATTAATATATGAATCTAATTTACTTGTTAGCATACTGTGATAATTCTACATCAATAGCTCAGATAATGCAGATTTTATCTACCATGAAGAAGTAGTGATCTTCATTTTCTAGTGTTGAACTGAAGTATGAGTTGGTCAATATACCTTTTTACTGGATAGTCTTGTGCTGGCAATGGCAGGTTGTAAGTCATTATTGGATTCAATAAAAGAGGACATACGATTGCAGCTGTGACCAGAAACCTGCAGCAAATGACCATAATACTACCAGATAAGATATCTCAAACACTGGAGCTTTTATACATAGCACATTGTTTCATTCTAAGAAGATGTGCACTGTGTGTTAATTATATAAGCTGCATATCTTTGTATCTATGTGTGATTATTATGCTTTTTTAATCAGTTCTGTGTACCTTTTATATTAAATAATTTAACAGCAAATCAAACACATCTCTCACAGCAAAGGGGATATGCACGTTAGGCCAGTGCCTAGGGCAGTTCTTTCTGGGATGCGGTTCTACACAGCTGGCTAGTTTATTATTGGAGGTTGCTTCCATTAATTTATTTTTATTCAAGAGAAATGCCAATCTGCTGCTTACTGATTTAGCCTGCAGCATGGCCCGGCACCCCACTACTAGCTTACCAAGTCACACATTCCCCATACTGTATCTGAACCATCTGGAGTACTTGATTGAGCTGCACGATGCTTGTGATTCTTTTGAGCACATGGGAAAGGGAGATACATGTCAAGAGTCATTGGACTCTCCTCTTAAACACTAAGGAGTATATTCAATTGCGGTCGAATTCCGGCGTGAATTCAACAGTTTTTGGATTCGACACAATTCAACAGGCGAAACCCTCCAGCCGGGACCCGAATTCGACATATTCAATAAATAACGGATTCGACAGTCCCCCTGTCGAAAAACGGACCAATTGACGAATAGTGGGCGGCCTGGATTCAACTTCATGGACATCACAAAAGTGTTCAATTAATCCTGAAAAAAATTGCGTGGGGTCCCCCCTCCTAAGCATAACCAGCCTCGGGCTGGTCCTGGTTGTAAAAATACGGGGGGGAAATTGACTGTGGTTCCCCCATATTTAAACAACCAGCACCGGGCTCTGCGCCTGGCCCTGGTGCAAAAAATACGGGGGACAAAAGACGTAGGGGTCCCCCGTATTTTTTCCACCAGCACCGGGCTCCACTAGTCAAAGAGATAATGCCACAGCCTGGGGACACTTTTATATAGGTCCCTGCGGCCATGGCATTAAATCCCCAACTAGTCAACCCTGGCTGGGGTACCCTGGAGGAGTGGGGACCCCCCTCCAGCCACCCAAGGGCCAGGGGTGAAACCAGAGGCTGTCCCCCCCATCCAAGGGTGGTGGATGGGGGGCTGATAGCCTTTTGTAACAAAAAAAGAATATTGTTTTTTTGTAGCAGAACCACAAGTCCCAGCAAGCCTCCCCCGCAAGCTGGTACTTGGAGAACCACAAGTACCAGCATGCGGGGGGGAAACGGGCCCACTGGTACCTGTAGTTCTACTACAAAAAAATACCCCAAAAAAACACAACACAGACACCGTGACAGTACAACTTTATTACATACATGCACACCTACACACATACATACTTACCTATGTTGACACGAAGCAGTCGGTCCTCTTCTCCAGTAGAATCCAGGGGTACCTGTAAATAAAAATTATACTCACAAACAATCCTGTGTAGATCGGTCCTCTTCTTGTTTGTAATCCAGGTACTTGGTAAAAAAAAAACCTGAAGAACCCAAACCACGCACTGAAAGGGGTCCCATGTTTACACATTGGACCCCTTTCCCCGACTGGCGGGACCCCCCATGACTGCTGTCAAAGAGGGTCCCTTCAGCCAATCAGGGAGCGCCACGTCATGGCACTCTCCTGATTGGCTGTGCGCGTCTGAACTGTCAGTCAGGTGGCGCACTCGAGATACAATGTAGCGCATATGTGCTCCATTGTATCCAATGGTGGGAACTTTGCGGTCTGCGGTAGACCGCGAGGTTAAGTGGGAGCAACCACAAGAGTGACCACACTTAACCTCGCGGTCTACCGCAGACTGCAAAGTTCCCACCATTGGATACAATGGAGCGCCTGTGCGCTACATTGTATCTCGAGTGCGCCGCCTGACTGACAGGCTGTGGCATTATCTCTCTGACTAGTGGAGCCTGGTGCTGGTGGAAAAAATACGGGGGACCCCTACGTCTTTTGTCCACCGTATTTTTTGCACCAGGACCAGGCGCAGAGCCCAGTGCTGGTTGTTTAAATATGGGGGAACCAATGTCAATTTTCCCCCCCGTATTTTTACAACCAGGACCGGCTCAAAGAGCCCGAGGCTGGTTATGCTTAGGAGGGGGGACCCCACGCAATTTTTTTCAGGATTTTTAACACTTTCAACACCCCTTCCAACTGAAAAACATGCACTGATCTCTCCATATTATTGTAGTCAGTAAAAAACAACAACATTCTTTAAAAAAAATCGATTAAATAATACTTGTGGCTCCTAAATAGACAAACCAAGTAGATAATCCCTTCAAATATAAATAGATATGATATTAGCAATCAAAAAATCACCA
Source organism: Pseudophryne corroboree (assembly GCF_028390025.1). NCBI lineage: Eukaryota > Metazoa > Chordata > Amphibia > Anura > Myobatrachidae > Pseudophryne > Pseudophryne corroboree. Next base: position 515,925,934 of record NC_086444.1, on the reverse strand, counting down.
AAAAATACATGTTTTTAAAAAAATGTATTAGATCACGACAGAAAAATTAGGCGGAATGAAATTGACGAAATGACTGCCAAAAAAGCACTGTTGTCATTCTTCAATTGAATATACGTTTGTCGAAAAGCCGCATTTTTACCATTGCAGACATGTCGAATTGCAAAAAAGTAAAATTGCAAAAAGTCGAAAATGAAACGGCAGTTTTTTTGTCGTAAAGTACTGTATTGAATTGTCGAATCAAATTAGACAGGTTTTTTTGTGTCGAAAATGACCCGTTTTTCGACAATTTCGGCAATTCTACCGCAATTGAATATACCCCTGGGACATCTATATGACTGGGGTAAAACAAGACCCACCAGAAAGCAAGAAACAGAGACCATGGGGTACTTTCACTAACGGGTGATCTGACACGTGTGTGTGTGTGTTTTATATATATATATATATATATATATATATACATACAATACAGAACCTCCCTTATAAATCCGGAGTTAGTCCTTACTAATGTTTGGGTTGATAAGACTGATGATGCTGATATTTATAAATCTTTAAAAAGGAAGAAATGCAAATACATTATGCACTGTCCTCAGGGGCAAACGCAGGATTTATTTAGGGGGGTTTCCGTGGGTGTGTATCTGTAAATATATATATATATATATATATATATATACATACATACACATATGGGATGCAGTTGAAATGCCGGCTGTCGGGATACCGGTGCTCGAGAGACCGACTCGACATGCCAGAATCCCGACAGCCGGTGAAATACCGACGAACGGAATCCCGATATCCGCAGGGTATTCCCACTCGGTTAGTTACTCCATGCCACCAACCGAGTGGGAATATAACTTGTGGCGAGCGAAGCGAGCAACCGGGTCCTTAACGAGACCGCGAGGGGTCTCGCCACCTCACTTCCGACAGACAGGATGCCACTGTCGGTATACTGACAGCCGGCATCCTGTGTGCTGGTAAAACATACTGATTATATATATATATATATATATATATATATATATATATATATTCACACACACACACACACACACACACATACATACATAATAGGATTTTGGTACTTACCAGGTAAATCCTTTTCTTTGAATCCATAAGGGGCACTGGAGTACTCTTGGGATATGGACGGCATCCGCAGGAACAAGGCACTGAATATTCAAATTTAGAACTCTCCTCCCCTCCATATCCCAGAGTACCTCAGTGTTTTTTTACTGAGCCGAACAGGAGCTATAGAGAGGTTGACAATGGAGAATTACATATAACATAACGGACAACAATAAAGTTGACACATAACGTGACCGACAACTAAACAGTTGGCACTATAACCGATAGAACTTGAAACGTTGAACCAGTCGGTGAGAATGTGTTACCATAAGATCCACTGGACTTACCACAAACCAGGTATAACTGCTCTGGGTGGGCGTCCAGTGCCCCCTATGGATTCAAAGAAAAGGATTTACGTGGTAAGTACCAAAATCCTATTTTCTTTTTCATCCACTAGGGGTCACTGGAGTACTCTTGGGACGTACCAAAGCTTCCCCCGTGGGCGGGAGAGCAGTTTGGCACCTGTAACTCTAGACGGCCAAAGCTAGATGCTGATGCCGCAAACGTATCAAACTTGTAAAAGCGCACAAAAGTGTGCACTGATGACCATGTAGCCGCACGGCAAAGCTGCGTCGTAGAAGCCCCACGACCAGCTGCCCATGAAGTTCCCACAGAACGTGTGGAATGAGCTGTTACTGATGTAGGCGGCTGTAACCTAGCATGAAGGTAAGCCTGACGTATGGTCAGTTTTATCCATCTGGATAAGGTCTGCTTAGAAGCTGGCCAACCCATCTTGGCAGCATTATAGAGAACAAACAACGTATCCGTCTTGCGAACTGTTCGGGATACATAAACGCGTAAATGCGCGTACCACATCCAAAGTTCCAGAATTTCCTGTTAACACAGGAACTACTATTGGTTGATTGATGTGAAAAGATGACACTACCTTTGGTAAGAAAGCGGGATTCGTCCGAAGTTCCGCTCTGTCATCATGAAACACCAAATACGGTGGCTTGCATGACAAGGCACCCAAATCTGAAACACGCCTTGCCGAAGCTAAGGCTAGTAGAAAAATTGTTTTCCAAGTGAGAAACTTAATATCCACTTGTTGTAAGGGTTCAAAATATGAAGACTGTAAGAAATCTAAAACCAGATTCAAGTCCCATGGCGCTGTAGGTGGAATGAATGGAGGCTTGCAGAAAAGTGTGTACAGACGGCAGTAGAGCCAATCGTCTTTGAAAGTAAATTGACAAAGCAGAGACCTGCACCTTTAGTGTAGATAAATGCAGTCCTCCATCTAACCCCGTCTGTAGAAATAACAAAAGACGGGATAACTTGAAAGATGATGTCGGAAACTTCCGATCTTCACACCAACCTATATAGGCACGCCAAATTCTGTAATAATGAGCTGCCGTAACTGGCTTCCTAGCACGTAACATGGTTGGTATAACCGATTCTGGAATGCCCTCTCTTCTTAAGAGGGCGGTCTCAACAGCCACCCCGTCAAACGCAGCCGCACTAAATCGGGGTAAAGGAACGGACCCTGTTCTAACAGGTCCGGACGTAGTGGGAGCGGCCAAGGATCGTCTGCGAGAAGACCGCAGAGATCCGAGAACCAAGCTCTCCGAGGCCAATGAGGCGCCACTAGTATGACTGTGGCGGACTCTCTTTTGATCCGTTTTAGCAACAGAGGGAGCAGCGGAAACAGTGGAAACAGGTACACGAGGCTGTAGGGCCACGCGATTGTGAGAGCATCCACCGCCACTGCCTTTGGATCTCGCGTTCTGGACACATACTGGCGCGTTTGGTGATTGTGGCGAGATGCCATCAGGTCCACTTGAGGGTAACCCCACCTCTGGACCAACAAGTGAAACACTTCTGGATTTAATGCCCATTCTCCTGGATGAAAATCCCGACGGCTGAGATAATCCGCCTCCCAGTTGTCCACTCCCGGGATGAACACTGCCGACAATATCACGTGGTGATGCTCGGCCCAATTGAGTATTCGAGCTACTTCCCGCATTGCCATGCGGCTTCTCGTTCCTCCTTGTTTGTTGATGTATGCGACCGCCGTCGCATTGTCTGACTGCACCTGGACAGTCTGAGACCGAAGCATGTGCACTGCTTGTCGTAGCGCATTGTAAATTGCCCGGAGTTCCAGGACATTTATAGACAGCAATCTTTAGTGATCCGCCCAGAGACCCTGGAGCTGACAATTTTGAACTACAGCTCCCCAACCTCTGAGACTCGCGTCCGTCGTTAGAATTATCCAATTCCAGGCGCCGAACCGTTTCCCTGCGGTTAGATTGTGTACTTTGAGCCACCAGAGTAGAGATACTCTGGCCCGTGGCGACAATCTCACCCTGTGGTGAATCTGCAGATGCGAGCCCGACCACTGTGCGAGCACATCCAGTTGAAAAGGACGTGAGTGAAATCTTCCGAACTGAAGCGCTTTGAAAGCCGCCACCATTGTGCCTAAGAGGCGAATGCACAAATGTACCGAGACTGTGCGTGGCTTGAGCACTAATTGTACCAGATGACGAATGATCTGTACTTTCAGTTCTGGTAGGTAAATTCTTTGATTTACCGTATCGAGAATCATACCTAGGAATTGCAGTCGTTGAGACGGAATCAGATGTGATTTCTTGAACTTGACAATCCAACCGTGCTGAACTAGTACATCGTACGTTAGCAACGCATGTTGGAGAAGCATCTGTTGAGACGGAGCTTTGATGAGCAGATCGTCCAAGTACGGAACTATTATCACTCCCAGGGATCTGAGATGAGCTATCATCACAGACATCACTTTGGTGAATACCCGAGGCGCTGACGAGAGGCCAAAGGGTAGAGCCTGAAACTGGTAATGGTTCTGCTGTATTGCAAAGCGCAAGAACCTCTGATGAGGTGGCCAAATCGGAATGTGTAAGTACGCATCCTTGAGATCCAGCGCAATCATGAATTCCTGTGGCTCTAAACCTGCAATTACTGACCGCAGAGATTCCATCTTGAATCTGTAGTAAGTGACGTACTGATTGAGGCCCTTCAAGTTCAATATTGGCCTGACCGAGCCATCCGGCTTTGGTACCACAAACAGACTGGAATAATAACCCTGACCTTGTTGGTGTACAGGGACTGGAACCAAAACTGCTGAATCCAGCAGAGACTGAATGGCAATTTGCAGAACCGCCCTCTTGTCGTCCGACACAGGCAGTCATGTCTTGAAAAACCGCAGTGGCGGGAGACAGTCGAACTCTATTTTGTAACCTTTTAACACTAAATTGCGGATCCACCCATCTGTGGACGTCTGGAACCACGCCAAATGGAACGTCTGAAGGCGTGCTCCCACAATTGGAGATCCAAGATGGGCTGGGAGTCCGCCATGCCACTGGCTTGTCGGTGACCTTAGCGTCTTGACGACTGGTGTTGGTTTGTTGGAAACCACGCCCTCGACCTCGTCTACCAGGCGTGGCTGGTCCTCTACCACGGCCTTGAAAGGGCTGAGGCCGAAAGGATTTGAATGCCGGGCCAGAGTATCTCCGTCTAGTTACCGTTGGAGGCAATGGTAAGAAAACAGACTTTCCTCCCGTGGCCTCAGAAATCCATTTGTCCAATTCAGGACCAAACAACTTCTCGCCCCCGTAAGGTAACGCCCCTATACCTCTTTTGGCCTCCGCTTGCCAAGAACGCAGCCAGAGTGCTCGTCGTGCTGTAACTAGCGACGATGAAAGGCGAGAAGTGAGCTGACAGACGTCAGTAGAAGCTGTACATAGATAATCAGCAGCTTCCCAGATTTGATCAGCGAGAAGTATAAGGTGATCGTCATGTAGGGCAGACTTGAGTTCTGTTATCCATACCATTAGCGCCTTAGTTACCCAAATGCCAACCAACCCAGGTCTAAGCAACACTCCTGCTGCTATATACATGGACTTTAGCATAGCTTCTATTTTACGGTCCGAAGGGTCTTTAAGCGTAGTAGCAGTTGGTACTGGTATGGTTAATTTCTTTGTAAGTTTAGACACAGACGAATCCACCAATGGCGGATTCTCCCATGTAGCTGTCACAGACTCTGGAAACGGGTAACTAGACTTAAATCTGCAAGGTATAGAAAACCGCTTATCCGGATTCTTTCGTGTTTCTAGTAACATCTTATTAAGAGATTCCGAAACAGGAAAACACATTGGAGTTCTCTGTCGTTTAGTAAAGACGACTTCATCATTTGTCAGAGGCTCCTCAGTTTCTGTAAACTTCAGAGACTGACGCACCGCTCTGAGGAGATTATCAATGCCTGGGCTGTCAAAATCGTCACTATCTGACTGCTGGTCTACTTCGCCCTCCTCACCTTCATCTTGCGCAATGAGGCCTGGCATAGAATCGTCAGAATGCAACAAAGCAGAAACTGGTAAAATCATAAGACAAATGAAATTTATCCCTACTACCCAAAATGGACTTGGACTTTTGGCAAGGCTGAGACCCCTCCGGTAGTTCTAGCGGTCTCACCCTAGACTCAGATCTTGCCGCTTCCCGCTCTTGTCGAGCGGCGGCTAATTCTGATTGCAATCCAGCCATGACATCTGCTAGCATAGCCCATGGAGATGAAACCGGCTTGGAAACCGGAGCCGAAATTGTATTCGTAGCTGAATCCACAAAACATACTGTACATGTGGTAGATCCATCCGGTAACACACTCTTACAAACATGGCAGGGAAACTGCTTTTTCTGAAGTGCTAAGTGGTGTGCCGCAAGGCTCAGTATTAGGACCGCTATTGTTCAATATTTTCATTAACGACCTAACAGAAGGTCTACAGAGCATGGTGTCAATTTTTGCAGATGATACCAAATTGTGTAAGGCTATAAATACAGAGGAGGATGCCGAGTCTCTTTAGAACGACTTAGTTAAATTAGAAGCATGGGCAGCCAAATGGAGAATGCGCTTCAACACAGACAAGTGTAAGGTAATGCACTGTGGTAACAAGAACATAAATTACACCTACCTACTAAATGGGGTAAAACTAGGGGATTCTGTACTGGAAAAGGACTTAGGTGTCCTCATAGATAGCAAGCTAAGCAGTAGTACCCAAAGTAGGACTGCAGCAAAGAAGGCTAATAAGATATTAGCATGCATAAAACGGGGTATTGATGCTAGGGACGAGAGTATTATACTCCCGTTATATAAATCACTAGTGAGGCCACACCTTGAATACTGTGTACAATTCTGGGCACCGTACTACAAAAAGGATATCCTGGAGCTTGAAAAGGTACAGAGGAGGGCGACCAAACTAATTAAGGGCATGAAGACGATGGAATACAAGGAAAGGCTTGAAAGACTAGGCATGTTTACATTGGAAAAGCGGAGACTAAGAGGGGATATGATCAACATCTACAAATATATAAGGGGACAATACACAGAGCTTGCGCGGGACCTGTTTTTGGTTAGATCAACACAGAGGACTCGTGGACACTCGCTCAGGTTAGAGGAGAGGAGATTCCGCACAATACGGCGTAAAGGCTTTTTCACGGTAAGGACAATACATGTTTGGAATTCCCTGCCCGAGGGAGTTGTAATGGCGGAATCTGTCAACACCTTTAAGAATGGGTTAGATAAATTCCTAATGGATAAGGATATCCAGGGGTATGGTGCATAGTCATGCATTATAGTTACTATAAATAGGGATAAAATGTAACGGCTGACAGCAGCATCAGTCAGAAATTTTAGTCAAATCATCATGCAAAGGAGACCACAAATAGGTTGAACTCGATGGACAATTGTCTTTTTTCAACCTCAGATACTATGTTACTATGTTTTTGCTGGTGCCTTACTCATTATGCAGACAGACAATACAATACATAAAGACAGACAACTTGCACGACTCAGTAAAATAGTACTAAGGTGTCTCTATATATATATATCTGGCCAAGTGCAGTGCACACCAGTACTATATGAAATCTGATCCCAAATTCCCACTAACACCCCTGCGCCTTCCGGTGGAGTAGACATGTAGTACAGGAACGTTCTGGAATCACAACAGGAAGAAACACGAAGCATGGTTAAAATGGCCCCCATGCCATGCTTTCAGTCCTGATCACAGTGCAGGGTATATCTTATAACCTTTAACTAGTGCAGCATAGGAACCCGTTAATATAGGCTTAACAGCCTATGTCATTATTGTAACCCCCGCAGTGTCAATGATATCCATGCCGCCTTACTGTCCCCCCATTCTTCTCACCCCCCCCCCCCCCCCTGTGGCTCGGGTACCGCTGTCTGAGCGGGAGTTACCGGGGGCGGGTATCCGGCAGACCGAGATCGGGTGCAGGGAGCCGGGGAGCGATGTAGTGGAGAGCGGTCCTGCAGCGCCGGCCGGCGGGTCTTAGCGGCGGAGGAGCGGTTGCCGGGGTGGCCTGTTAGGAGAAGCGGGTGTGGGCGCAGCGGCGGCCGGCTCTGTGAACATTGTCCCCACACAGCGGGGCGGCAGCATGCGCTGACCGCCCCATCCCCCCAGCGTACCTGACTCCAGTAGCGATGGCTGTGACGGGGCTGCTATCTGTAAGCTCCGTCCAACTCTTGCAGCAGTCAGTGGGCTGCGTGTGGCTGTGAGGGTGCTCTTTATGAGGACCGACACGCCATGCGCTGCCTCCGTGCAGCGGCACTATCCCGGACCCACGTTTTTACAGAAACTGGGAAGGGATGTGCTGTATAAAGTAAAAATGAAAAGAAAAATCAAAAAGAAAAATATTCAAAAGAAGTGTGGTTTAAGCTCCACACAAGCCTTGTTGCTACTATGAGCACAGAAAAAACACTGAGGTACTCTGGGATACGGAGGGGAGGAGAGTTCTAAATTTGAATATTCAGTGCCTTGTTCCTGCGGAAGCCGTCCATATCCCAAGAGTACTCCAGTGACCCCTAGTGGATGAAAAAGAAATATACATAATATACACATACCACACACATTCATACATGCACAAACACACATGCATGCATACACAAATACACATACATCCCTGTAAACACATACATACACACACACTTCCTATACAGTATGGGTGGTATACATATCACCAGGGGCAGGGAGCAGTGGGAGGCAGGAGCAGAGTAGCGGTTCTGTGAGGAGGGAGAGAGCTGCTGCGGCTGAACATGTGCAGCTAGCAGCTCTCCCCGGACTCTATCTATACAGAGAGCTACGTAGCTCTCTGCTGCTGCAGTAGCTCCGTGGTTGCGTTCGCAATTGCGATCACGGCTTTTGCGGAGACGGAGACACTGCTTTTTCAGTCTAACAAATAAACATTTGGCTCATCAGGGGGGGTTTCCAGGTACTCATAACCCCCCCTGCTACTGGTCCTTGCACCATGTTTAGTACTTGGTCTGTCCCATTGTATATGTACAAGGTGTACATTTTAGGACAGACAGCAATGATTTATGGATGTCATTAATATGGTAATTAGATTTAATATATACAATTTGTTGGCACATTATGACCATACATTATTATGTACGAAACATTATTGCTGGCTTACATTTATATTGTGCAGAAATCTACTCTCTGTAAGAAGCAACAGGAAGGTTTTAATGCAGGAGAGTAAGCATCAGACTATTACAAGATCATTGTCTCACCTTGGAGGAAATTATATTTTTAACCTCTTCGTCTGCACCCTGCATGCCAGTGAGATCTGGATTACTGGAGCTCATTGTCCTTGATTGTACCAGTTTGGTACCGACAGCAGCAGCAGAGGTGCGGCCCACAGTATTGTAACGCACGTCTGGCAAATTTCCACCTATAAGTAAAAATGCATTAACTAAAGTTTTAGTGGAGTGAGAGGATCCCCCAATCTTCCCTACAGAAATAAAAAAAAAAAAAAAAAAAATGGCATGCATGTGGCTTCCAGCTGAGACTAGTTCTAGAAAGAATTTCCATTTTATTGGCACTTGAAGCAATTGTTCTCATGATTACATGCTTCAATACATGGCAGTTTTTTCTGTCTAGCAGAGTTTCTGTAAATTGTTAGGATTTAGGATATATATTTTTTAAATATCACTTCGTAGTTGTAAGTTCTCTTATCGCTACTCTATTAACTCTATGTAATAATAAAGTAACAATGGACCATTCAATTCTAGTTAACTTACACTTGGTGCATATAGCTTATGTGATTTGTTATCTGTTCATGTTCCATAATTGCTAATACCACCTTGTGCTATGTAAACACAGCTGCCAGCAGTCTGCTGGGATAACTGTCTGCAGCGGAATACTGCTTAGAAAATTGTGATATAATTACATATCAGGAAGCCAATATTTGGATATAAATGAGCAACTAGTGTCACTTAGGTACACTGACAACATGGACCGGAGTAACCGAGATGGGCATGGAAGGACACAGCGCTTATGGTACAAAAATATACCATGAAAAATTAGAGTTAGACGAGTGGTCCTCAAAAACCAGTTAAACAAATAAGGCTTTAGGGCAGGCCTGGCCAACCTGTGGCTCTCCAGCTGTTGTAAAACTACAATTCCCAGCATGCTTTGCCACAGTTTTGCTATTAGGGAATGCTAAAACTGTGGTAGAGCAAGCTGGGATGTGTAGTTTCACAACAGCTGGAGAGCCACAGGTTGGCCAGGCCTGCTTTAGGGGTAAGGACCACAAAGACTGCACTTTTTACTTAAAACAGCCTGTACAGTGTTCTAGGCTTGAAAAAAGTGGGAGCCTTTTAGAGTGCACAAATGGCTGAGAAGTTTAGGACAGAGGGTTTCTGGAGGACAAAAGCAGAAGCCAAAAGAGATGTCAGTAGCGATGAGCTGCACCACAATGGGGAAGATGCAGCTTTGCTGGGGGAAAGACTGATAGACAGCTAGAGACTTAAAATTAGTAGCTGGAGGCACAGAAAAGATTTAAGTTGAGTGTTGAGAGAAATGGGAATGGAGTGAGGGAAGGAGTGTATATTTAAAAGTGGCAGGAAAAATAGCGAATGTACGGTAACAAATGAAGGAGTTATCCAAATTACAATAGGTAAACTAGAATTAATGATGTTGGAATGCAAATATGATATTATGGGTATAAGACTTGTCTGGATGAACACCATGTCTGGACAGCAATATGGAGAGGTTAAATATACAGGTAATGCCAAAATCCAAATATGCTTATTATTTTTCCTAGAGAAACTGTATAGATAGAGAGGAGCAGAGGGTCTAGGACAAAGCATTGTCGTACTCCAACTGATCAAGAAAAGTAATGTTACAGAGGTGCTTTGACACAAGGAGGTCGATTAAATTCTCCGACAGTTGAATAGAGCCGGGAATTAGCTCCTGGTGCTATTCAATACAGCATCAAGTGATGCTCAATTGTCGAGAGGAAATCCGACAAAAGTCCTGCTACGCGGCTGGCGCGAGGCTGATTCTGTCGGGAATCAGCATCGCGCCAGGGAGTTAAGTCGGAGAATACCCGTTTTCCCGACAAATCAACCTGTTAAGTCCGGGAGAACGGGCATTCGCCGACTTAACATGAGCTGAATTGAATAGCGACGGGAGCTAAGTCTCAGCGCTATTCAGCTGTCGGAGAATTGAATCGACCCGAAGGATAGAAGTGTCCTGAAGAAAGATGGAATGCAGCATATTTATGCCAAGTGAGTTATCATCAGTGTTAAATGCAACAGTAATGTCTAGGAGAATTAAAAGGAGAGTAATGGCCTTTACATTTATAAGTGATAAAATAAATGATCACTTTAGTCAGTGCGGTCTCTGTGGAGTGGAAACAAAAGTCAGATGGAAGAGAATCCAATAGGTGGTGTAATGAAAGGGAGTATATGAGACTAAAATAGCCTCCTAAGTAGCTTGGAGGGTCAAGAGAGATGGGATGGTTATAACTGTTTACAAGAAAAGACATTAGGCTAATTCAGAGTTGAACACTAGTCCAGTGGTTTCCAAACTTTTTTGAATCACGTCGCCTTAGAGTATCTGCATTTTTTTCATGGCAGCCCTAGGATAAAAGTTTTATTGATACATATTTAAAATAAGATTTTAAACCTACCGGTAAATCTTTTTCTCCTAGTCCGTAGAGGATGCTGGGGACTCCGTAAGGACCATGGGGTATAGACGGGCTCCGCAGGAGACATGGGCACTCTAAAGACTTTAGAATGGGTGTGCACTGGCTCCTCCCTCTATGCCCCTCCTCCAGACCTCAGTTAGAGAAACGGTGCCCAGAGGAGACGGACAGTACGAGGAAAGGATTTTTGTTAATCTAAGGGCAAGATTCATACCAGCCCACACCATCCACACCGTATAACATGGAATATTCGCAACCAGTCAACAGTATGAACAAAACAGCATCAGCCAAAGACTGATCTTAACTGTAACATAACCCTTATGTAAGCAATAACTATATACAAGCCTTGCAGAAAAATGTCCGCACTGGGACTGGCGCCCAGCATCCTCTACGGACTAGGAGAAAAAGATTTACCGGTAGATTTCAAATCTTATTTTCTCTTACGTCCTAGAGGATGCTGGGGACTCCGTAAGGACCATGGGGATTATACCAAAGCTCCAGACTGGGCGGGAGAGAGTGGATGACTCTGCAGCACCGATTGAGCAAACATGAGGTCCTCATCAGCCAGGGTATCAAACTTGTAGAATTTTGCAAAAGTGTTTGAACCCGACCAAGTCGCCGCTCGGCAAAGCTGTAATGCCGAGACGCCTCGGGCAGCCGCCCACGAAGAGCCCACCTTCCTAGTGGAATGGGCCTTTACCGAATTTGGTAACGGCAATCCAGCAGTAGAATAAGCCTGCTGAATCGTGTTACCTTGTTTGCTGCATACAGGACAAACTGAGCCTCTGTTTTCCTAACCCGAGCCGTCCTGGCTACATACATTTTTAAGGCCCTGACTACATCAAGGGACTTGGAATCCTTCAAGTCACCCGTAGCCACAGGTACCACAATAGGTTGGTTCATATGAAACGATGAAACCACCTTAGGCAAAAATTGAGGACGAGTCCTCAACTCTGCTCTATCCATATGGAAAATCATATAGGGGCTTTTGTGAGATAAAGCCGCCAATTCGGACACCCGCCTCGCAGATGCCAAGGCCAACAACATGACCACTTTCCAAGTGAGAAATTTCAACTCAACTGTTTGAAGAGGTTCAAACCAGTGTGACTTAAGGAACTGTAACACCACGTTAAGGTCCCATGGTGCCACTGGGGGCACAAAAGGAGGCTGAATGTGCAGCACTCCCTTTACAAAAGTCTGGACTTCTGGGAGAGAAGCCAATTCCTTCTGAAAGAATATAGATAGGGCCGAAATCTTTACCTTAATGGAGCCTAACTTCAGGCCCATATCCACTCCTGTCTGTAAAAAGTGGAGAAAACGGCCCAGGTGGAAATCTTCCATAGGAGCATTCTTGGCTTCACACCAAGAAACATACTTCCTCCAGATACGGTAATAATGCTTCGCCGTCACCTCCTTCCTAGCCCTTATCAGAGTAAGGATGACTTTCTCCGGAATACCTTTTCCAGCTAGGATTCGGTGTTCAACCGCCATGCCATCAAACGTAACTGCGGTAAGTCTTGGAACACGCAGGGCCCCTGCTGTAACAGGTCCTCCCTGAGAGGAAGAGGCCATGGATCTTCTGTGAGCATCTCCTGAAGATTTGAATACCAGGCCCTTCGAGGCCAATCTGGAACAATGAGTATTGTCTGCACTCTTTTTCTTCTTATGATTCTCAATATTTTGGAGATGAGAGGAAGAGGAGGGAATACATAGACCGACTGAAACACCCATGGTGTCACCAGGGCATCTACTGCTACTGCCTGAGGGTCCCTTTACCTGGCACAATACCTCCGAAGCTTCTTGTTGAGGCGTGAAGCCATCATGTCTATTTGAGGAAGTCCCCAAAGACTTGTGATCTCTGCAAAAACTTCTTGATGAAGTCCCCACTCTCCTGGATGGAGATCGTGTCTGCTTAGGAAGTCTGCTTCCCAGTTGTCCACTCCCGGAATGAAGACTGCTGACAGAGCGCTTACGTGATTTTCCGCCCAGCGCAGAATCCGTGTGGCTTCCGTCATTGCCACTCTGCTCTTTGTCCCGCCTTGGCGGTTTACATGAGCCACGGCTGTGACGTTGTCTGATTGAATCAGAACCGGGAGTTCGCGAAGAAGATGCTCCGCTTGTCGTAGGCCGTTGTATATGGCCCTTAATTCCAGTATGTTGATGTGTAGACAAGCCTCCTGGCTTGACCATGTTCCCTGAAAATTTCTTCCTTGTGTGACTGCTCCCCATCCTCGGAGGCTCGCGTCCATGGTCACCAGAACCCAGTCTTGAATGCCGAACCTGTGACCCTCTAGAATATGAGCACTCTGCAGCCACCACAGGAGAGACACCCTGGCCCTGGGGGACAGGCTTATTTTCTGATGAATTTGAAGATGGGACCCGGACCACTTGTCCAGAAGGTCCCACTGAAATGTCCTCGCATGAAACCTGCCGAAGGGGATGGCCTCGTAGGTTGCCACCATTTTTCCCAGTACTCGAGTGCATTGATGGACTGACACTCTTTTCGGTTTTAACAGGTCTCTGACCATGTTCTGGAGTTCCTGGGCTTTTTCCATCGGGAGAAAAACCCTCTTTTGTTCCGTGTCCAGAATCATGCCTAAGAAAGATAGCCGAGTCGTTGGAACCAACTGTGACTTTGGTAGATTTAGAATCCAGCCATGTTGCTGCAGCAGTCTCAGGGAGAGCGACACGCTTTTCAGCAACTGATCTCTCGATTTCGCTTTTATCAGGAGATCGTCCAAGTACGGGATAATTGTGACTCCCTGCGCAGGAGCACCATCATTTCCGCCATCAGCTTGGTGAAAATCCTCGGGGCCGTGGAAAGCCCAAACAGCAACGTCTGAAACTGGTAATGACAGTCCTGTACAGCGAATCTCAGGTACGCCTGATTAGGGGGATATATGGGGACATGAAGGTATGCATCCTTTATGTCTAGTGACACCATAAAATCCCCCCCTTCCAGGCTGGAGATAACTGCCCGGAGCGATTCCATCTTGAATTTGAACTTTTTCAAGTACAGGTTTAGGGATTTTAAATTTAGAATGGGTCTGACCGAGCCATCCGGTCTCGGGACCACAAATAGGGTTGAATAGTATCCCTTCCCCTGTTGAACTAGGGGAACCTCGACCACCACTTGTTGTTGACACAGTTTTTGGATTGCCGCTAAAACTATCTCCCTTTCTGGGAAAGAAGCTGGTAAAGCCGATTTGAAAAAACGGCGAGGAGGCATGTCTTCGAATTCCAGCCTGTAGCCTTGGGATACAATTTCCATTGCCCAAGGATCCACGTCTGACTGAACCCAGACGTGGCTGAAGAGTCGAAGACGTGCCCCCACTGGCGTGGACTCCCTCAGAGGAGCCCCAGCGTCATGCGTTGGATTTAGTAGAAGCCGAGGAGGACTTCTGCTCCTGGGAACTAGCCGTAGCAGGCATTCTTTTCCCTCTACCCTTACCTCTGGCGAGGAAGGAAGAGCCCCGACCTCTTCTAGACTTCTGCGACCGAAAGGACTGCATCTGATATTGTGGTGTTTTCTTTTGCTGTGGGGGAACATAAGGCAAAAAAGTAGATTTACCCGCGGTAGCTGTGGAAATCAGGTCCGCGAGACCTTCCCCAAATAAAACCTCACCTTTGTAAGGCAAAACTTCCATATACCTCTTTGAGTCGGCATCGCCAGTCCATTGGCGGGTCCACAGGGCTCGCCTAGCAGAAATCGCCATGGCGTTGGCTCTCGAACCTAGCAGCCCAATGTCTCTCTGAGCGTCTCTCATATATAAGACTGCGTCTCTAATGTGAGCTAAGGTCAATAAAATGGTATCCCTATCTAGGGCATCAATGTCAGCTGACAAGGTATCTACCCAAGCTGCTACAGCGCTACAAACCCAAGCCAACGCTATTGCCGGTCTGAGCAAGGCACCCGTATGTGTATAAATTGATTTTAAGGTAGTCTCCTGTCTGCGATCAGCAGGATCCTTGAGGGCTGCCGTGTCCGGGGATGGTAGCGCCATCTTTTTGGACAAGCGCGTTAAAGCCTTGTCCACCTTGGGTGAGGATTCCCACCGTAACCTGTCCTGTGCCGGGAAAGGATACGCCATAAGAATTCTCTTGGGAATCTGCAGTTTCTTGTCTGGAGTTTCCCAAGCATTTTCAAATAACTCATTCAGCTCATGAGATGGGGGAAAAGTTATCTCAGGTTTCTTTTCCTTAAACATGCATACCCTCGTGTCAGGGACAGAGGGGTCATCTGTGATATGCAAAACATCTTTTATTGCAATAATCATATAATGAATACTTTTGGCCACCCTTGGGGCGTAACCTCGCATCATCGTAGTCGACACTGGAGTCAGAATCCGTGTCGGTATCAGTGTCTGCTACTTGGGACAGTGGACGTTTCTGAGACCCAGAAGGGCCCTGTGACACAGTCAAAGCCATGGATTGACTCCCTGTTTTATCCCTGGACTCTGCTTTGTCCAATCTCTTATGTACTAAAGACACATTTGCATTTAAAACATTCCACATATCCAACCAATCAGGTGTCGGCGTTGCCGACGGAGACACCACAATCATCTGCTCCACCTCCTCCCTAGATGAGCCTTCCGCTTCAGACATGCCGACACACACGTACCGACACCCCCACACACTCAGGGATATATCTATATGGAGACAGTCCCCCAATAAGGCCTTTTGGAGAGACAGAGAGAGAGTATGCCAGCACACACCCAGCTCCACCGGACACTGGAATAAAATCCCAGCTAGTACAGCGCTTTTATATAAATATATATACAATTACACTCACTGCGCCAATTTATGTGCCCCCCCTCTCTGTTTTGCCCTCTGTAACCGTGTTCAGCATGGGAGAGTCCAGGGATCCAGCTTCTCTGCGGTGTGCTGTGGAGAAAATGGCACTGGTTAGTGCTGGAGGATTAAGCCCCGCCCCCTCAGCGGCGGGCTTCGGTCCCGCTCAAATTATATATACTGGCGTTTTTTTTTTTAACATACTGCCTCCGCAGTATATAATTAATCTGCCAGTGTCCCTTGAGGTTAATATTGCTGCCCAGGGCGCCCCCCCTGCGCCCTGCACCCTTACAGTGCCCGCTGTGTGTGTATGTGTGGGAGCAATGGCGCGCAGCGTTACCGCTGCGCGTTACCTCAGTGAAGATCTGAAGTCTTCTGCCGCCTTTGAAGTCTTCTTTCTTCATAATACTCACCCGGCTACTATCTTCCGGCTCTGTGAGGAGGAGGGCGGCGCGGCTCCGGGACAAACGGCGAGGGTGAGACCTGCGTTCCGACCCTCTGGAGCTAATGGTGTCCAGTAGCCTAAGAAGCAGAGCTTATCATTTAAGTAGGTCTGCTTCTCTCCCCTCAGTCCCACGATGCAGGGAGCCTGTTGCCAGCAGTGCTCCCTGAAAATAAAAAAAACCTAACAAAAAGTCTTTTTCAGAGAAACTCAGTAAAGCTCCCCTGCAGTGCACCCAGTCTCCTCTGGGCACAGGATCTAACTGAGGTCTGGAGGAGGGGCATAGAGGAAGGAGCCAGTGCACACCCATTCTAAAGTCTTTAGAGTGCCCATGTCTCCTGCGGAGCCCGTCTATACCCCATGGTCCTTACGGAGTCCCCAGCTTCCTCTAGGACGTAAGAGAAAAAAACAATATTAAATGAAGTAAACTGTGCCAACCTGTTAACCCCGGTTCAGTAATGTGACAGTGTACAGTTGTGCTTCTGACTGTCCACATGTTTTATGATTGGCAGCCACTAACACTGGTTTTGCCTATCACTCTGACATAAATCATTTGGTTTGGTCCTAGACCACCAACCAGGGCACCCCTGCAAGAGCCTCGTGGTACACCAGGATGCCTAGGCACACAGTTTGGCAACCACTGCACTAGTCTGTTTTGCAGATGTTTTTGAACTACAATACTCTGGACACAACTGAGTCATTTGAAACTTAACTTAGTTACATCTCTACTTTTACTGAATGGCTTAATTAGGTGTTTCTAAAGACCCTCCACACGTAGGCTATTCACTGAGTGCATTTTGACAGAATTGCAGGCTATGAAGAGTTTTGCATATATGTAATTACACCTGTATTCACGTTTTCACCAAATATAGGGTTGGTACAAAAGCGCACTGATAATGTTGATGGCTGTTTAACCAAACATATGGATGAGGGCGATCCTACCACAGAGATGACTACAACTCAGCATGCAGGCGAATATATACTTAAAGTTCCATGTTGCGCTGAACTCTGCATTGGCCTTATTAGATGTAATGTATAGGAGAAGGGGGCTCACTCGGAGACTACTGATCAAAATATGGTAATATTTGACTTGAGCATCAACAAAATGTTTTGTTTCACAGCTATAAAAACTATAAGAGGCAATGTTTTATGAGTGACTTTGAAAAACGTTGGAGCTCGTAAACTTGGAAAGCATATACAGATGGAGCCTCCCTCATCTATGCTGACTGAGGCATTAGTCACGATCACGGATACGCAGCGTGCCTAGACGCAAGGAGGCTTGCCTAGTCGTAGGGAGGTGCACAGAGCGTTTGGCGTTACCTTTGAGTGTAATACTTGCATTCATCCACCAGATGTCGCTCTTTAAAATCACCATTGTGCATGCGGGTGGTAAAAAAATACAATACTGAACTACAGCGCAAGAACTACTTTACTGGAGTGTTTCATTATGCTACAGTATTTCAAATACACTGCGGCATTGAGGTCCTGTAGACAAACCAATAAATAAAAGTAGTACAGTATATACAGACACAAACAAATGCCATAAAGCTACAGTATAGTCCATTGACATTATGGCTATGTGAGCGTTCAAGTCCCGCAGACAAACCAACACATAAAATTAGTAGTATATACTGACGCAAACAAACGTGTTACAGGTATGGTCCATTGATGTTAGGGATATGTGAGCGTCAAAATCCCGTAGCCATTACGGCATAGTCAAAACCAATGGGAAGGGATCACTGCTTAAATTTATACATGAGCTTATGTATCTGTGGTGAAGTATGTGGCTTATGTATGAGGTGTTGTGTCCAAGTGGTGAAGTGTGCCGCTTCCCATGCTTAGAGTCCCGGGTTCGATTCCCAAAGTGCGAATGCATGTTAATTTTTTCCTGACACTTTATTAATTATTTTATCTATTGTAATATACGTTCACATTCAACAGAAATATGCACACAAGTTTTACATGAATCAGGGCAATGCATAAGGAGCGTCTCATTCCTCTATCTAAAATACATAGCGGCAATGAGGTTCCGTAGACAAACTAATAAATATAAATAGTGTATACAGAAGCAACTAACCTGTTCAAGCAATACTGTAGTTCCTTGACGTTAGATAATCTGTGCTGTACTGTATGAGCTTGTGCCCATGATGCCTCATGATACACAAGCTCAAGTGTAAATGTAAGCAGTGATCCTTCCCACTGGTTGTTGTTTATGCCGTAATGGCTACAGGACTTGGATGCTCTTACGGTACAATACAGTATATCCCTAACATCAATGGACCATAGTTTTAACACGTTCTATAACTGTAGATCTAACATGTTCATTTGCATCTGTATACATTATTTTTATTAATTGCTCATTCTACGGGAATTAGACACTCACAGAACCCTGACGTCAAAAGAACCTTTGTTTTACCATGTTCGTTTGCATCTGCATACAGTATTTTTATTGATTGATTTATTGGGGTTTTTTTGGGTGCCAATAGAGAATTAATTTTTTCTGCAGTGTCTACTTAGCCACCAACTCCCCAATCCCCCTGCCCCCTCCCCTGGGAGTCTACTCATTTCACAGACAGGGAGGGAGGTCAGGTTAGAATAAATTGACAACACAGTACTGTATGTAAATAAAGGGCTGATAAGAACTGCAGTCGGTTTGATAGACACAAGCTCATGGGTAAATGTTAGCAGTTATCCCTTCTTATACAGTACAGCACAGATTCTCTAACGTCAACAAACTACAGTATTGCTGGAAGACGTTAGTTGCGTCTATATACACTATTTATATTTATTGGTTTGTCTATGGGATCTCATTGCCACTGTGTATTTTAGATAGCGGAATGAGATGCTCCTGCAGCATTGCCCTGATCTGTGTAAAGCCTTTGCTCATATGTCTATTGAATGTGAAGGTATATTACAATAGATGAAAAGAAAAAATTAATAAAGTGCCAGGTAATAATAAACATGCATTCACACTATGGGAATCGAACTGGGGACTCTAATTATGGGAAGCGGCAGACTTCATTGCTTGCCCACGATGCATCATGATTGATACATAAACTTGTGTGTAAATGTAAGTAGTGATCCCTTCCCATTGGTTTGTTTATGCCATAACGGCTACAGGACTTGGACGCTCATACTGTACAATACAGTATATCTCGAACATCAATGGACCATAGTTTTAACATGTTCTATAGCTGTAGCTCTAACATGTTCCTTTGCATCTGTATACACTATTTTTATTATTTGCTCATTCTACGGGACCTCATTGCCACTGTGTATTTTAACTAGTGTATTGAGACGCTTCTTCAGCATTGTCCTGATGTTTGCAAAACCGATGCCATCGCTCGCTCCATAGCTGCGGGATCACATGAGCAGCAGCCATTTTGTGAACCCGCTCTGTGATCAAGTCTGGCCTGGTACAGTACTGTATGTGTACCGTATGGTGCATAGAGCTTGCTTATCCCCATAGCCGCTGTGTATTTTAGATAGCGGAATGAGACGTGCCTACAGTATTGCCCTGATTCATGTAGAACCTGTGTGCATATTTCTATTGAATGTGAAGGTATATTACAATAGATGCTTATTTTAAAAAAAAAAATAAAAGTGTCAGAAAAAAAAGGCATTCATACTTTGGGAATCGAACCCGGGTCTCTGAGCATGGGGAGTGATACACTTCCCCGCTCGGCCATGACGGCTCATGAGATATATATGGGAATTGGACGCTCACATACAGTACAGTATCTCTAATGTCAATGATCTACAGTATTGTTTTAACACATTAGTTGCGACTGCATACACTATTTTTATTTATTGATTTGTCAACGTCAATGAACTACAGTATTACTTTAACACATTAGTTGCGTCTGTATACACTATTTTTATATATTGATTTGTCTACGGGACTTGAACGCTCATATACAGCAACACGGCAATGGACCATTGTTTTAACACATTCATTTGCATCTGTATAAACTATTTTTTTTATTGACTCGCTCCGTCTGATCATTGGTCTGTGTGTACAGTATACAGTGACATTACAGTCATCACTGACCATTTGCCAGAGCTTGCAGATCAATCCGCCACTATTCACTCTACAGTACGGGATTAGTGGACAATAGCCACCCAGTGGTGGAGATGTGTATTGCATGCTGAGTATGTAGTCGTGCCTCAACGCGCCTGTCCGTGCATAAACTCAACAACCTAAGCTATCGCCTAGGTGCGACTAAACCTCCAATTAGGCGGAAAAACTGCAAAGATAAGGGAGGCTCCATCTGTATATACAGATGCAGATATACTGTTCGTCAACATTCTGGTGGCAGTAAGTGAACAAATAGAGCACATAAACTGTTACAGCTAACAAGGAATATAGAAAAATATTTAAATTACATATTTAAAAAAAATAAAAAGCAGCCTGCTTTTGCATGACTGTATGGAAGAAGAAGACACACTGGGTGGGGCCTTCTAGTACTCTGCTCAATCTGCCCAACCCGTAAATGACCATATATCCAGCTTCAAGATCATCAAGCCAAACACCCTACTCACCATCTGTCTGGTTTCATAAGCTCCCTCACTGACACATTTATAAAAAGACTAACCAACATAAATTGGAAGATCATATGAAAATGATACATAAAATATATATATATATATACACATTTTTCTAGTGTGATAAAATGCATAATTCAATTCTATAGGCAAGATGTGTCAAACCTGCCAAAGGTGGGGAAGTTGCCCATAGCAACCAATCATAATCTAGCTATCATTTTATAGAATGCACTTGATAAATGAATTATTATGTTACATAACTTCAAAAACTGTAAATAAGTATTACAGAACATAATTAAAAACCTAATGTAATAATAATGAAAAAAAATATTGGTATGACACTACTTTTAATGATTTATTATGTTACATAACGTCAATAACTCTAAATAAGAATTAGAGAACATAATGAAAAACCTAATGTAATAATAATAAAAAAAATATTGGTATGACACTACTTTTTTAAAACCTTACCACCAAACCGCAGTCATAATCACTATGCATATTCCCATATAGTGTGTACGTTTTTATCTAAAGTAGCTAGTCTTAAAGGAGCAACATCCTTTAGCGAACATTTTCTATATTTATATTACCTATATTATTATCTTTTTTTGTGCATCGTAGACTCAAAAGGTCTGTGTTGTAAATATATACTTTGTATTTACCCATCAGTTATATACACTTTGCAGCATAGCGTATCTGTCAGGTACCTGTTATTGCAGTGTCTACATCTTCAAGAAGTTATGAGTATGCAGTGAATATTCCCTGCCCCCACTTCAGCATCATATGCCTGAATCCTGGAATCTTAGGTAGAATATAATTACAAAGTGCACCATTTGGATGCATTATGCACAATTCAGCAGGACAACTGAATCAGAAAGGCGATAAAAGGTGTCTTTTTATTTCATTCAAAATGAGTCTATATACGTAAGTAAGAGATCTGATTTTGCTTCATCCTTGTGTTGTCACCTACTGTATGAGTCTATAGTGTGTACAGATGCTAAATGCATAGTGTTAAAGGAAAGAAGGAGCTCCTACATGTCATTAGTCTGAATTCCTTGGTTGCTACTACCACAATCTACAATATCTTTAACCTGTATCTTCAAATAAAACAGTAACATCTGGTTACAGAAATACTAGGGTCTTTAACAGAGCTAGAAGTGATCATCTTGCCTTGATAGCAATATGCAGATCTGCCATCATTACAGAGAATGGAGTGCTGAACAATACCTGCTATGTACATATCCTTCTGGACATCGGGGAGACGAAATACGTAATACACATAAGATGCCAGCAAGCAATTTCTTCCATGCTGATCCTTGCTGAGATCTTTACTGTTGTGAAGGCTATTCACTATGGAAACCACCGATTCAAAGGTAAATTGGGAAAAGGTAGCTGCAAAGAAAGTGATAATATATTTATTTGAAAACACGGAGAAGAGCTGCCATCTGCTGGACTGTGAGATGGCTGCTGGTGATACAGAGCGAAAACATACTGGAGTTCTTTATTGTTTTCATTTTAAATCCAGGAATATATCAGACATCAGGGCTACTGATTATGAGCCCTTTATTAATCATAAATTTTTAATTTGTTATTTTCAGATAATTAGTTTATGGAAATTATACAGTATGCTGGCATTGTTATACAGTAAGGTAATTTTCTGACCGTTATTTAGAGTTTCCCATGATTACAATAATAGGATTTTAATTACCTACCGGTAAATCCTTTTCTCGTAGTCCATAGGGGATACTGGGAATTCATTTAGTACAGTGGGATATAGAAGGGTCCACTTGGAGCCATGGGCACTATAGAAGTTTGATAACATGTGCTGGCTTCCTCCCTCTATGCCACTCCTACCAGACTCAGTCTAGGAAACTGTGCCCAAGGAGACGGACATACTTTGAGAGAAGGAAATAGGTAAGGAAAGTGGTGAGATTTCGAACCAGCACAACCAGAACAAGAGGAAAGCCATGCTAACCAAAATTGAAAACAGGGACAGCAACAGCTGAACCAAACAACAGTTAAACAAACAATCGTGCAGGAAGAACGAAGCACCGGGCGGGCGCCCAGTATCCCCTTACAGACTACGAGAAAATTTAGGTAAAATTTTATTTTCTCTTACGTCCTAGGGGATACTGGGAATCCATTTAGTACCATGGGGAAGTACCAAAGCTCCCAAACCGGGTGGTAGAGTGCTGAGGTTCCTGCAGAACAGATTGACCAAACTGAAGGTCCTCAGAGGCTAAGGTATCGAACTTGTAAAACTTGGCAAACGTGTTTGAACCCGACCGACCTAGTAGAGTGAGCCTGTACAGATTTTGGAACCGGCAAACCTGCCGCAAAATAAACATGCTGGATAGTGAACCTGATCCAGCGAGCAATTGACTGCTTTGAAGCAGCACACCCAATCTTGTTGGCATCATAAAGAACGAACAGCGAGTCCAATTTCCTGTGAGGAGCAGTTCGCTTTACGTATACCTTCAAAGACCTTACAACGTCCAAGGACTTTGGAGTAGCAGAGGAGTCAGTAACAACCGGAACCACAATTGGCTGGTTAAATGTGAAACGCTAACATCACCTTAGGAAGGAATTGCTGACAAGTCCTGAGTTCAGCTCTGTCTTCATGGAAAATCAAGTAGGGGCTCTTGTGAGACAATGCCCCCAGCTCCGATATGCGCCTTGCTGAAGTCAAGGCCAACAGTGTGACGGTCTTCCATGTAAGATACTTTACGTCTACCTCCTGTAACGGTTCAAACCAGTCCGATTGGAGGAATTTCAGAACCAAATTGAGATCCAACCTCCCTTTGTGCCCGTGGGAGGCACAAAGGGAGGTTGGATATTAAGAACACCCTTCAAGAACGTCTGGACCTCAGGGAGAGAAGCCAATTGTTTCTGAAAGAAAATAGACAAGGCCGAAATCTGAACTTTTATGGAGCCTAGGCATAGGCCCACATCAACCCCCGACTGCAGACAAAGCAGGAAACGTCCCAGATGAAATTCCACCGTAGAATATTGTCTTCTCTCACACCAAGAGACATATTTCTTCCAGATACGATGGTAATGTTTTGACATTACTCCTTTCCTGGCTTGGATCATAGTTGGGATGACCTTGTCAGGTATCCCTCTCCTGGCTAGAATCAGCCATTCAACTTCCATGCCGTCAAACGTAGCTGTGGTAAGTCTTGCTACACAAATGGATCCTGTTGCAGAAGATCCTCTGGAAGAGGCAGAGGCCACGGATCAGCATCTCGAGAAGATCCACATATCAGGCCCTTCGCGGCCAGTGCGGAGCAATCAGAATTGCTTGAACTCTCTCCCTTTTTATTCTTTTGAAAACTCTTGGGATCAGAGGAATTGGAGGAAACAAGTACACCAGCTGGTAGACCCACGGAGTTGTCAGGGCATTGACCGCTACAGCCTGTGGGTCCCTTGACCTGGAACAATACCGCTTGATCTTCTTGTTGAGTCAAGAGGCCATCATGTCAATTTGTTGAGAACCCCACTGACGTGTCAGCCACTGGACCACCTCTGGGTGGAGGCACCATTCCCCCGGGTGCAGGTCGTGTCTGCTGAGGAAATCTGCTTCCCAGTTGTCTACTCCCAGAATGAAGATCGCCGACAAAGCCACGGCGTATCTTTCTGACCAGAGGAGAATTCTTGACACCTCTGACATTACGGCTCTGCTTTTTGTTCCACCCTGTCGGTTTATGTACGTTACCGCCGTCACATTGTCCTACTGAACTTGAATGGCCTGATTCTGCAGAAGAGATGAGGCCTGTAGAAGAGCATTGTAGATAGCCCTGAGCTCCAGGATGTTTATTGGAAGGACGACTTCCTGACTTGACCATCTTCCCTGAAACTGCACCTCCTGGGTGACTGCACCCCAACCTCTGAGGCTTGTGTCTGTGGTTAAAAGAATCAAATTCTGAATCCCGAACCTTCGACCCTCCACTAGGTGAGAAGTTTGTAGCCACCACAGGAGGGAGATCCTGGCTTTCGCCGACAGACTAATCCTCTGGTGCATGTGAAGATGCGATCTGGACCATTTGTCCAACAGATCCAGCTGGAAGGGCCTCGCATGAAACCTTCCGTACTGAATTGCTTCAAAAGCCACCATTTTCCCCAGAAGGCGGATGCATAGATGTACTGAGATTCGGGCCAGCTTCAAGACAACCTGAACCATCGACTGGATTACCATTGCCTTTTCCAAGGGAAGGAACACTTTCTGAGACTCTGTGTCCAGTATCATTCCCTGGAAATGAAGCTTCTGCATTGGTTCTACGTGAGATTTTGGCAGGGTCAGAATCCACACATGATCCAGGAGTAATCTGGTTGTGAGACCAATGTTCTCCAACAACTGCTGCCTGGACGCAGTCTTTATCAGAAGATCATCCAGGTAAGGAATGACGTTCACTCCCTGTTTGCGGAGTAGCCTCATCATCTCTGCCATCACTTTGGTGAACACCCTCGGTGCCGTGGAGAGACCAAATGGCAGGGCCTGAAACTGGTACTGATAGCCCTGCAGTGCAAACCGTAGATAAGCCTGATGAGGTGGCCAGATCGGAATGTGAAGGTACGCATCCTTGATATCCAGGGATACTAGGAATTCCCCCTCTTCCAGACCTGAGATCACCGCTCTCAGAGACTCCATCTTGAACTTGAACACTCGTAAGTATGGGTTCAATGAATTGAGATTCAGAATCGGTCTTACCGAAACCGTCCCATTTCCGAAGTACAAACAAGCTGGAATAGTATCCCTTGTTTTGTAGATGATGTGGAACTGGAACAATGACCTGGGTCTGTAACAGTTTTTGAATGGCTTCTTGTAAGGTTAGTCTTGCTTCTTGTGAAACTGATTTGAAGAATCTGTGAGATGACAGATCCTGGAACTCCAGCCTGTTGCCCTGGGATATAAGGTCTACGACCCAGGGATCCTGGCAAGATCTTGTCCAGATGTGACTGAAGAATTTTAGCCGGGCTCCCACCTGCCTGTCTCCCAGGCATTGCGGTCCACCATCATGCGGAAGGTTTTGAGGAGGCATAGCCTGAGCTCTGTTCCTGTGAACCAGCAGCCGCTGGTTTGCGTGGTTTACCTCTAGCACCTTTGGCGGCGGTAGAAGAACCTCTGGTCTTGCCTCTAAATTTTACATTCTGAACGGACTATAAACTGTGACCTGGGCAGGCCTTCCTATCTGTTGGCGCTGCAGAAGGTAGATAGGTGGATTTACCCGCAGTAGCTCGTGAAATCCACTTGTCGAGTTCGTCGCCAAATAAGACCTCACCTGTGAAAGGCAGGCCTTCCAGACCTTTCAAGGAGTCCACGTCAGCAGTTCACTGACGTAGCCATAATCTCCTGCAAGCCGACACTGCCATAGCTGTGGTGCATGCATTAAGCAAACCTATCTTCTTAATGGCTTCAACCACAAAGTTTGCAGAGTCCTGTATGTATTGCAGGAGTAAACAATTTCCTCTTGAGGTAAGGTGTCTAACCCCTCATTTAGCAATGGTATGCTATAGTGGGTCTCTGCGCCACCCCTGCAGCTATATACAATGATTTGAGTGTAGTCTCAATCCTTAAGGGAGGCTGCACCAGGAACAGGTAATACTATTTATCGTGAGAGCCTGGACATTGACCTATCTACTATTGGTGGATTTTCCCATTTTTTCCTATCCTCAGGAGGAAAAGGAAAAGATGATAGTAACTGCCTAGGAATTTGAAATTTCTTATCTGGAATTACCCACGGTTCTTCAAACAGGGTATTTAGGGGGTCATTCCGACCCGTTCAGTCTCTGCACAGCTCAGGACTTACTCTTCCAGTGCGATGATCCGGCCCGCAGCTGACGTCAGGAACCCTCCCTTCAAAACGGCTGGACACGCCTGCGTTTCTTTGGACACTCCTAGGAAATGGTCAGTTGACACCCACAAATGGCCTCTTCCTGTCAATCTTCTTGCGATCGCTGGTGCGATCACTTTCTTCGGCCATCCCGTCGCTGTCCTGCACTCCCCGTCGCTGGGAGGACCTCGCGCCTGCACATTGCGGTGCATGCGCAGTTCATACCCGATCGCTGCTGAGCGTGTAGAAGCCATATCCTGATGCAGCCATAATGGCCGGCGACCCGCTAACCAGGACGCCGGCTTAGTATTCACCACTCTTCATTCTTCTGGCTCTGTTAGGGGTGGCAGCGTGCTGCGGGAATGTACGCTCGCCGTGGTGGGGCTTGCGAAAAGTTCCCTCAGGAGCTAATGTCCTGTCAGCGGGGAACGGGACCATTAACCCTTAGTGGGATTGGGCCGTTCCCCTCCCTAAGTCCCATGAGCAGGCAGGCTGGTGCCATCCACTCCTGCCTGAAAACATCAAACTTTAAAAATAAATGCAGAAAATACTTCAGGAGCTTCCAGAGATGTGACCGGTTCCGACGAGTCAGGAGATGGGGCACAGAGGGAGGAGCCAGCACACGTTATCAAGCTTCTATAGTGCCCTGGCTTCAAGTGGCCCCGTCTATACCCCACGGTACTAAATGTATTCCCAGTATCCCCTAGGACGTAAGAGAAAAGGACATACATATATTGGGTATTAAATAACTGTAAAGATCTATCATAGGTATCTAAAAAGCCTGAATAGTTTCCCCATATGTCCCACTTTCCATGTTCTGTCCCAGCTAACGCCCTTGGACTTTGATCAGATATTGGTTTGCTATATATTTCCCAAAAACATTCAGCACGGAGCACCCCAGTGTATACTGGGAGACACATAGGGAGAGATTCAAATGTTTGAAAAGTCAGTTGGGAGTCTGTTTTTTCCTATCTAATAGACAGAAAAATACAGACACCCAACCGACTTTTCAAACATTTGAATTCCACCCATAATATCAATGATTGTTTGCAGATCATACGTTCTTACCAGGTTGACCTCCAATCACCATGGGTTGTACAGTAAGGTGAAAAAGTTTGTCCAGGACAAGATGAAGGAACAGCACCAGTGGTTCCAGCCTAGAAGAACTTAGCTGAATAATACTAAGTTTTAGTTCATGTTCCAGTGAGCTTTCTGTAATTTTTTGGTCCAGGACTCGCATTGGAAAAGTCACTGGACCCTCTAGAGCATGGCAGAGAGTAAGAAACTTCCCCAGGTGATTGTCCTGAAAATATAAATGGAACATACTGTACATTAACAGCCATTTACAAACCAGATACAATTTGTGCCACAAATGCAACTGTGAAATCATGAAAGTATACTTGTGTACAATGCTCTTACTACCGTAGTATGAAAATATACAGGGGTAAGCATGCTGAAATAAGGAGTGACTATTTTGCACAAGTGGGCATCCACTATAAGGTACAGCTGCGGCAGCCAGCCTACTACATTATGCTTTAAGTATCAGCCAGTCTATGCCGAAAATCGGTCTATCTTCATGCGGAAACTCATGCCACCCACAGGTGTCATCATTAGTATTAGGACTAACATCCACCCAGGGGGGTATTGGGATGGAAAATCAGTCCGGAAAATTTATGAAAGCTGCCCTAATGAGGGAGGGGTCTGTTGTGGGGATAGGGTCTGTTGAGGAGGGCAGAATTCATCCTCAGAGGATCTGATAATAAGTTGGATGCAGTTGTGGCTTTCCTTGCGTCTTTTACTGCAGTTGCGCCTGTAACTTTATGCTAATGACGCTACAATGCAGTTCCCTAGTATACAGCCATGCATCCAAATATGCATTGACTGAGATGACCAATTTCAGTGTCTACATATGCTGCAATCATGCTTTGAATCTTTCACAAACCCCATGCTAGAGCAATTCAACATCTTTATATGCAACCACTATCAGCAACACGCCCACACTACCTTAAATCTGCATCTGAGTATTCACACAGGAATGCCCAACACATTTCTAATACTGTACCCCGGGCCCCCTTTGTCAGGGACCCCTGGCCAAAGCACACTGATATCACTAGATTTCCCTTTTAATGTGAAAGCCAGAATGAGAGCAGGACAGTATGCTGTGCAGGCAGAGACACAGGAATATCTCATGAGCTACCGACAGAGCTTTCTGACCAGTGGAGAGCTAGGAGGTTGGAGAGAGCTGTAAGTAACACAGGGATCCCAGAGTCCTGTGTAAACTTTTATGCAACTAAACCATTTGGGTCTAGATATAGAGACACATACAGAGAGTCCTCCGGAGTCCTGTCCCGGTGTGTAAGTAGTACAGAGGATGCTGCTATTATTGCATGTGACAAGAAAAATTATTTTATCTTTCTATGTGTATTTTAAGGTTGTTAAGTTGTCTTTGTTCCACTACAAGAACATTTTATAAAATAGTTGTCTTTCAATCATGGGTGGAGCTACTGTATAAACAGTACCCAGTCATTAAACTGTTAGTTTAAAACGAATATACACCATTGGTTTACATTTAATATACACAATCTATACCTCACACCATGACCCATTCCTGAGGGACAAAATGCTTTCTACCTGGACTTCCTTCTTAATTTATGATTGCAAACATCTGTGTTGAAACACCTTTCTTAGCAATTAAATAGTTCAACACAGGTGACTTCAATCATATATTAAGAGGAAAGTCCAGGTAGACAACATTTTGTCACTCCTGAAATGGGACATGTTGGGAGGTTTACACAATCTAATATACATCCCCCACCTTCCACTGGGGCTCCCCTGTCTTAAGTGCCCCGGGCACCCCCAAGGCTTAATCCGACCCTGCCACTGTACAAACAACATTCCGGTGCAACTCAGATGCAAGTACAGATAAAAAAACATTGCACAAGAAAAAAATAAAACACATTGGCCCCCAGAGGAAAAAACACACACATTGGCCCCCACAGAAAACAATAAAACAAATTTTTTCCTACAGGGGAAAAAATAAATAAATGAATAAAATAGCTTTTGGTATTACAATTTGTTTAAAATTTCCACTACTGTTTGAAAGACTAAGTGACACCAAGAGGTTTTATAATTCTTGGATGTAACATCTATATATTCTTAACATTTATGTAGCGCTAGCATATTCCATGGCACTTTCTTTCAAAGTCAGACAGGGGCATAATGGGAACTGAAAGTGGCCCTGGAAAAATGTGTAGAAGTGGCCTCACATTGGCAGCACCACATGTATACAGTGTAACCATGGCAGCAGCACCACCCCTCACATGTCAACAAACAAAACAGGCCCCACATGCACATCGGGGATCTTCCCGGTGATCCCTATGACCGATACACCCCTGCATCCACCCCATAGTGGGTGCAAAAAATATGTCTAAAACAGGCGTCCCATCTTCTAGGCGTGCCACAAAACGTGCACAACGTTTTCGGACACTCCCAAGAGACGGATAAGTTACATGTGATTGCATGGTAGCTTCCCAGCTACCTCCCAGAAATACCAATTTCACAGAAAGAGGGATCTGTCAATGGATGCATCAATGTGTCACACTTTTAAACTCTATCTTAAGTGTATGCATGCAGAGCCGGCCTTAGGCATAGGCAAACTAGGCAATTGCCTAGGGCATTTGGTATGCTTAGGGGCACCAGCAGCTTCTGCTGATTAAAATGATATGCGGCATGCCTATATTCTGTGTGTGACTGCGGCAGTATCTGCATACGAAATGCTACGTTGCAGTGTATTCCTGGAAATCACTGTAATGTAGCATTTCGTATGCAGATACAGCCACAGTCGCACACAGAATATAGGCATGCTGCATATCATTTTAATCAGCAGAAGCTGCTTGTGCAACCTAGCCACATAGCAATGCAAATAAGATGCATTTTCATAAACAAAAGGCGCCCGACGTTAGCAGAGCTGCCAGCTGACTCATGCCAGGCATCTCCTGCAGAACTAGTGGCGGTGCTAGGGGGCACCAGCCAAAATCTTGCCTAGGGCATCATATTGGTTAGGGCCGGCTCTGTATGCATGGTATAAAGCATTCCCAGTTGGTGATGCACAGTTTGCATTTGGACTTCACAATATGAGAATTATTTCCTAGTGCGATATATAAACAAGTATGTATAACCTTGTATAAGATCTGCAAAAGCGAGATTTATTCTTGTTAAATGAGATATTTAAATGTTGATCACTGAAATGGTTGTTAGGCATGCGCAATGGCAAGAATGTCGCACCCCTTCAGAGAAGGCACAAGTCATTTTCAAATCTCCCTTTCTCCATGCAGGAACTCTATTGGAATTTGTATTTAATATGTATAGCAAAATTAATGATGCAAACTTCAATACCCAATAAACAGAATCCTGTTGGACAAGGGTTATCAACCAATCACTTACAGGCATAATGGCCTTTGTAGTAAAACTAACTTATTCTGCAAAGTCAGCTTTACTGCCATCATTTGATCATCCCTTTGTCGTGGTTGTTGTTTTTGTTATGCTTCATTTGGTAAATATCACACTTATTATTGTTGTGAAAACATCCATTTGGCATTCATCTACTGTAGTATAATCTACTTTTCTCTTAAACAATGTTTTACACTTACAAAGATAGTTTGTAACAAAACAGGTAACAAGTGCACCTCTCCACAACAAATAGTAAAATATCAGTAGGTAAGTACAACATGTTTAAGGTAATCAAGGCCTGGAAATCTTTGGGTAGTCAATTCCTGTATACTGTAATTTTCACCAAAGGTAATAAAATTGAGTAACAATACTGCGCTGCATATTACCTGAGTGTGTACAGAAGACACAGCCTGTACTTCCAAGTTAAATACTCCCTTGTATCCTTCCACCCACTTGATAGGTGTCGGTTGTGCTGGTAATTTCTGTACATAATAAAAATACAATTAAATCTGAGAGGTAATTTTCTAATTTTTTTTTATAATGTCAAGTAAATACTACGAGCATACATGTGTATCTTCTTGTCATTTCATTTAGAATTGAAATTTACATAGTTTTTATAACATTACTACACTGCATAAATTGGGGTATTTGGCAATATCTTACATATTGTACACATTTCATGAAATTAAGTGACTAGTTCAGCTGCAACAGATGAGCTGCCAGCCATAACCTAAATTACCTAGAGCAAGTTTATTAATTAATTTGAAAGTAAAAAGTCACTGTATTGGAAGCTTGACATTTCTATAGTATGTATGATAATCCTGCATGAATAACAAGATACCAAGAACCAAGGATACAGTTAAAATATAATCAATATGTATATCTAAGCATTTATATGAATACTTTTTGCATCTCAATACAAAATAATAAGATTTTACTTACCGATAAATCTATTTCTCGTAGTCCGTAGTGGATGCTGGGGACTCCGTCAGGACCATGGGGAATAGCGGCTCCGCAGGAGACAGGGCACAAAAATAAAGCTTTAGGATCAGGTGGTGTGCACTGGCTCCTCCCCCTATGACCCTCCTCCAAGCCTCAGTTAGGATACTGTGCCCGGACGAGCGTACACAATAAGGAAGGATATTGAATCCCGGGTAAGACTCATACCAGCCACACCAATCACACCGTACAACTTGTGATCTGAACCCAGTTAACAGTATGACAAACGTAGGAGCCTCTGAACAGACGGCTCACAACAATAACAACCCGATTTTTTTGTAACAATAACTATGTACAAGTATTGCAGACAATCCGCACTTGGGATGGGCGCCCAGCATCCACTACGGACTACGAGAAATAGATTTATCGGTAAGTAAAATCTTATTTTCTCTGACGTCCTAAGTGGATGCTGGGGACTCCGTCAGGACCATGGGGATTATACCAAAGCTCCCAAACGGGCGGGAGAGTGCGGATGACTCTGCAGCACCGAATGAGAGAACTCCAGGTCCTCTTTAGCCAGGGTATCAAATTTGTAGAATTTTACAAACGTGTTCTCCCCCGACCACGTAGCTGCTCGGCAGAGTTGTAATGCCGAGACCCCCCCGGGCAGCCGCCCAGGATGAGCCCACTTTCCTTGTGGAATGGGCCTTGACAGATTTTGGTTGTGGCAAGCCTGCCACAGAATGTGCAAGTTGAATTGTGCTACAAATCCAACGAGCAATCGTCTGCTTAGAAGCAGGAGCACCCAGCTTGTTGGGTGCATACAATATAAACAGCGAGTCAGACTTTCTGACTCCCGCCGTTCTTGAAATATATATTTTCAATGCCCGGACCACGTCCAACAACTTGGAATCCTCCAAATCGTTAGTAGCCGCAGGCACCACAATAGGCTGGTTCAGGTGAAACGCTGACACCACCTTAGGCAGAAAATGAGGACGCGTCCGCAGTTCTGCCCTGTCCGAATGGAAAATCAGATATGGGCTCTGATAAAGCTAAATATTTATCGTATATAATACCCTTTATGAGGTCTAAGAACACTGTACGCTATCTACGTATGAAGTACCGTAAGGGTACGCTAGTTGCGTAACAATCGCTTTGCCGTGATCGAGACGCTCAAGCGTCACGTTCACTCACGGCCAAGAGATCACAGGCAGGCACGTTATTGGCTGTTGACTAACGTAATGATTCGCTATAGCGTAGCGGACGCTCGGGACCACGAGGAGATCACCAGCGGCGCTGACGCTCACTATGTTAAACCTTTATATCTAAACCATAAACAATGTAATATGCTGTAAAACCTTTGTGTAGAGATAGGGTGTAGATGCAACCTAGTGTAACCTTATTAACTTAAAAGCTGTTTGAGCGTCACCGACGCTCTGAGAATACTAGACACTATAAGAAATACACAGATACCTGGGCTTAGGGTCCAACGCCTAATATGTATATATTTTGAATGATAAATTTGCAAAAGAATTAATACAAATACAAATCATACACTACAATATAACATAGACTACCTAACCAGATAACTACACAGGAAATATAATACAATTACCATTTAAAGGAAAATAAGAGAGAAAGAGGAGAAGGGAGAGGGAGAGAGAGAAATTGGCCCACAATAACAAGAAGATCAATATAGTTGCGGAGAAACACTTACGCACAAGGGGAAACGATCGCATGCGCCTCGATATCCAGCTCCCGATTATCAGCAATGAGAACCGTTGAAGAGAGTGAACTGGATATGGTCGGCCTGCCTATTTATGCCCCACACACAATACAATTCAATGGTCCCTACAATCTCATTGTTCATTGGACACAGGAATTCGGCTTCGCATTATAACAAAAGGTCATAGGTTGATTCATACAGGTGGGCTGTGACTGCTTCCAACTGTTCAGGTGGGTGGGATACTGAGTTTCCCGCCGCATGACTAAATAAGAACAAATAATAGTAAATGGACATAAACTTCTTATGTCCATAACTATTCGCACGAGCGATTAATCCGCTCCAAACCAACACCGGAATATTGCTATTTAAATACTCTTCCGATGGGTACCAAACACCACTGTATGACCCCTGT
Organism: Pseudophryne corroboree; assembly: GCF_028390025.1. Lineage (NCBI taxonomy): Eukaryota > Metazoa > Chordata > Amphibia > Anura > Myobatrachidae > Pseudophryne > Pseudophryne corroboree. The sequence continues at coordinate 515,891,714 of NC_086444.1, read as the reverse complement.
TAGACCCTTCGTACAATACAAAGAGGGATCTCTCTGTTCAGGAACATGCTATGTTAACTAAACTTTCAGAATCTATCAAAGGGACCATGATCTACAAAATACATTATTACTGAAAATATGTAACGATTGAGTCGCACGCTACGATCACATAAACTCTACCGTAAATACGCATACCGTGCGCTTGCGGGTGCCCGCGACTGTGAGTATGCGCATGCACGGGAGAGCGCACGCATGCGCAGCGCGGACCAGAATGAGGTGCAAATATGGCAGTGTGTATAGAGATATTTTTCTGACTTTGACAGTCCACCCTTTGGCAGTCAATAATAACTGCCACCTTCTAAAACATTTCAAAAGAGAAAAATATATGTCAGGGGTTAATACATTTACATGGTTGGGTAGGGGAGGAGAGGAGAAGGTAGGAAAAGGGTATGACCTAGTGAGATAGCAGAAGCATGTGTGTATGAATCCGTGCTTGGGGGTCATGTATCATCGTGCCGTACGTGTTTTAAATCAAGCTTCGAGGTATTGCGAAGTATACATTTGAATTCCTTCTTATCCCGTGGTACGGGTCTGTGGATGGGCTGTCAAACTTTACCGAGCTCTTTTCGGCTTTGGTGGTAACAAAATGGGGGAGCACATTTTAGTTGATGATACATGAATGGGGGAGATATGTGATTGCTGATATCTGTGCCTGTATTCCCTATCGACTATGTGTGTCATTACCTGAGGGTTGTAGAGATGAGGAAAAGACATAATTACGGTAAATGCGGTGGTATTCTATGTCAGGTAAATGTACATTCGTCGATTGAGGTCTTGTTTGGTGTCTGTTGAATGCAGTCTTCTTTGTGCTTTTGCCCATAAGGTGCGAGCAAAAGCTGTCAATGTCCATAGATTTACAAAAGTGTTGGGCAAGCGTAATTTTAAAATTTCTAGGGAAACTGGGGATCCATGGCATAGTTCATCAAAAATCTGTGTATCAGGTTGTCAAAACTTCTTCTTTAATCCATCTGTTGTCTGTATATCGGCTCATCAAATTCCTCGTCCAAGTGGGTCTTTTTACCTTGGAGGAAACGGAAAAACAGGTGAAAGAAACGGACCGTAGAAATCGCATTTTCATCACATCATTGTTTCTACATTTGGGTCGTAAATCAAGTCCATTGGAATTACAGTTTCCTCACTCCTCAAACTCATTACCCTTGTACGATGTTTGCACTTCATTAAAGCCTGACCGCATCTAAATATCAATCCAATCGATATGACAACACCTAAGATACATAGGAGAAACTTCCCAACATCCATTATGACTCCTTGAGCCCATTCTCCTAAACCAGAAAACCAATTTCGCGGGTTCAACCATGACACCCAACCAGTCAGCTCATTACCTACAGCAGCAAGAGTGAGATTGTGTCTCCTGCGAAATTCCCACTTCAGTTGGAGAATATCGTCCATCTTTTGGTCTATGACCTCGACCGGATCCTCGGTGCTATTCGTAATATATGTGCAACATTTCACGCCGTATTGTGTTGCCAGTGTGACACAATATCCGCCTGTCACTGCTGTGAGGTAATTGAGAACCATTCTATGCTGTACCAGTTCTGTTTTGTAAGCTTGAAGTTCCCTTCCAGTATACCTAAATGTGTCATCATACATTTCAGTGATATTATCTAACAAATTTGCGAGCGCCGATATGTATTTATAATTCAGCACTCCTCTAGCGGTGCGGGTGAAATCTAACGCGATTAAGAATTGAATCCCGGTGGATTCACTTATCAGATCAGAGGCCGGATGCTCTGTCTTCTCTATCAGGTGCCTCTTAACAACGTGCTCGTAATGGGTGTGAGTATAAGGAGCTTGGGCACCACGGTGTATGTCTTTCATTTTGTCATGTGATACAGTCATTACTTCAGGCAGTACTTTTCCAATATAACACAATCCTTCAGAGTTTGGGGCAAGCCACTTGTACGCCTTTCTCCCGCATATGAAATATGCATCATCGGGGAGAACATATGGGACGGAGTAGGACATAACCATATTACACACCTTCCATGTGAAATCTCCTAACCCTAATTCTTCCATCTGCTTAGTACACGTATCAGGTTGTACGATATGTGCACAGTATCCTGGTGATACCTCTCCAACTCTCGTAATCCTATTTCCTAAGGTATACCTATACCGGAAAGATTTTCCTCTACTGGCTATGTGGCGTACAAGCTCTGTATCTGTAGGCATTCTATCTGCTCTATGCGAAAAGGTCATGGTTTGGTTACTCCATGACACTTCCCAATTTCCCGGCTTTCGGGGATTGGAGATGTTGAAACATAATAGGGACCTATCCACATGGTATTGGTGGAGCTTCAAACTAGGAGGACTGGAGATATTAAACCTTCTGTCCACCGGTCTCCCACCACTTAACTCAAGTACCTCCCCTATCGTTAAAGGAAATGGTACTAGCCCTGATTTGCTATGACCTTGAGGTACTTGAGAGCATACCCAACAATCTGTTTTATTTAACACACTACCCACTAAGGAGTGATAGTCACTCAATGGATGCCGGTCCATATGGATATTAAAACTGGATTGGCATTTCTTTATGCACCCATCCTCAATGACATTGTTACAGAGCCGACAGATACAGTTTTCTTCAGCTAACAATCCTTCACAATTCCTTCTATGGTCAATGCTATCGGATCGTTTTCTGATACTCGCCTTTACTTGTTGGTTAAGTTGTTCTTGGAGAACTACGCCTCCATCTCTGTCATCAGAACCCATTCCAGAACCTCTCTCGACCTCCATGGTACTCTCGCCGGAACAGACTGCTCTGGTCAACATCATGGTCAACAGGAAAATCCGGATCACAGTCTCTTGGGGCAAGTCCATCTTGTAGGAGGAAACGGAGAAGAATGAGAAGGGGAAAAAAAATAATTTGAGGGAGAGGGGATGGGAAGTTGGAGAAAAACAATAAAAAGGGAACAGGGGATCGACAACTGCTTTTGGTCTTGTGATTTTCAATGCTCAGGTGCCGCCTCAATTTTCCTGGAACAGACACTCCAGTGATACAACCTCTACCGTCTGTTCCTTATCACGGGACCTCTCTGGATCAGCAACCTTTTTACAGTGGGACGAATGAACCCAAGTCTCTCTCTCAGCAACCTTCAATGCTGTAGTGCTAGTCAATAAGACCTGGTATGGTCCTTCCCATCTGTCAATAAGGCAACCTGAGCGTAGAAAATTCCGTATCATTACATAATCCCCAGGTTCAATGTCATGACAATTACTATCTGGTAAATCAGGAATCACTAACTTCAGATTATCATTTTGATTCCTTAACTGTTTACTCATGTTAATCAAGTATTTTACAGTCACTTCATTGTTACACTTCAAATCATCCTGAGGGTTAATCATAACATGCGGTTGTCGACCAAACAAGATTTCAAAGGGAGACAGATTAAGAGGGGACCTGGGAGTGGTTCTGATGCTGTACAGTACAATGGGTAAAGCTTCTGGCCATGTCAATCCTGTCTCTGCCATCACTTTACTCAGTTTATTTTTAATAGTGCTGTTCACTCTTTCTACTTTCGCACTCGCCTGTGGACGGTATGGAGTGTGCAGCTTGCTATCAATTCCCATCAATTTACACATTCCTTGAAAGACATCACCTGTAAAATGGGTACCCTATCACTTTCGATAATTCTAGGGATACCATATCTACATACAAATTCCTGCACAATTTTCTTAGCAGTAAACATAGCGGTATTTGTGGCCGCCGGAAATGCTTCGACCCAATTTGAAAAAACATCTATACAAACAAGTACATATTTCAAATTTCGACAAGGGGGTAATTGAATGAAGTCAATCTGTATTACCTGGAAAGGGCCGCCGGCAGGTGGGATATGGGATGGTTCTGTAGGTATTGCCTTTCCAATATTCTTTCTCAAACAGGTAAGGCATGACATGGCTCTTTTACTCGCATGAGAGGAGAATCCTGGGGCACACCAATATGCTCTTACCAACTTGCACATCCCTTCCCTGCCCAGATGAGTCAGCCCGTGAGCTGCTTCAGCCAAACATGGAAGATATGCTCTGGGGGCCACTGGTTTACCATGTCCATCCGTCTAGAGTCCTGAGGACTCCTGGCCATATCCCTTTGCCTTCCAGACTGCCTTTTCCTGTGTGGAACACAAATTTTGCATCTCACACAACTTCTGTGTGTTGATGGTATTAAATACCATCAGTTGTGTGGTGTCTGTCTGTCTGGGGGTAGCAGCTGCTAATTTAGCAGCTTCGTCTGCTCGGCTGTTACCAAGTGATACTGGGTCTTGGCTATATGTATGTGCTTTACATTTGATAACAGCCACTCTGTCGGGTTCCTGTATCGCTGTTAGAAGCCTTTTTATGTGAGCTGCATGCGCTACCGGTGTACCAGCTGCCGTCATGAAATTTCTGAGGCGCCATAGGGCTCCGAAATCATGGACTACCCCGAATGCGTATCTAGAATCGGTGTAGATATTGGCTGATTTTCCCTTAGCCAATTCACATGCTCTGGTTAGGGCGACCAGTTCAGCAACCTGGGCTGAGTGAGGTGGGCCTAGCGGTTCCGCTTCTATGGTGCCTTGGTCATCTACGACTGCGTATCCAGTACACAAGTCTCCAGAGTCTGACTGTCTATGACAACTACCGTCCGTGTAGAACGTAAGTTCTACATCTTCCAGTGGGTTGTCACTGATGTCAGGCCTTGCGGTAAAATTTTGGGTCAAATATTCCATACAATCATGAGTGTCTTCCTTTGTATTAAATCCTCCTTCCCCAGTACTCTCATCCTCCACCCTTTGGGTCTGTCCAGACACACCTGGGAGATATGTTGCAGGATTTAATGCACTGCATCTCCTTATGGTGATGTTTACGGGGGCCATTAGTGCCAATTCCCATCTTGTAAACCGCGCTGATGAGACGTGCCTGGTTTGGGCAGAATTTAACAAGGCTGACACTGCATGTGGTGTATGAATTGTGAGGTTGTGACCTAGCACGACGTCTTCGCTTTTCGTTACTAGCAATGCTATCGCAGCAACGCTTCGCAAGCATGTGGGGAGGGATCGCGCTACCGTGTCTAGCTGAGCGCTGTAATATGCTACTGGCCTGCTGGCATCACCGTGCTTTTGGGTTAGTACGCCTGCCGCGCAACCAGCACTTTCTGTTCCGTATAGTTCAAAGGGTTTCCCATAGTCCGGCATACCTAATGCTGGTGCCTGCGTTAGGCACTGTTTAAGTCTCTCAAATGCTGCCTCAGACTCGTCTGTATGCGAAATCCGATCAGGTTTGTTTGAGGAGACCATCTCCTGCAAGGGTAACGCTAGGATGGAAAACCCTGGGATCCAGTTACGGCAATACCCACACATTCCTAAAAATGTTCTGATCTGTTGCTGGGTTTGTGGCAGAGTCATGTCTCTAATTGCTTGAATTCTATCAGCGGTCAGGTGTCTCAGTCCTTGTGTTAAACAGTGTCCCAAATATTTTACCTTAGTTTGGCATAATTGCAACTTGTCTTTGGAAACCTTGTGTCCTGTGTCTGAAAGATGAAACAGGAGCTGTTTCGTATCCTTCAGGGATGCTTCCAATGAATCAGAACACAGTAGTAGATCATCCACGTACTGTATTAATACTGATCCACTCACTGGTTGGAAAGACTGTAAACAATCATGCAAAGCCTGAGAAAATATACTTGGGCTATCTATGAATCCTTGTGGTAATCGAGTCCATGTGTATTGGACTCCTCTGTATGTAAATGCAAACAAATATTGACTGTCAGGGTGCAGAGGTACCGAAAAGAAAGCGGAGCAGAGGTCAATAACAGTGAAAAATTTCGCAGTGGGAGGGATTTGCATTAGGATGACAGCTGGATTTGGCACTACGGGGAACTGACTCTCAACTATTTTGTTAATCCCCCTTAGATCCTGCACTAGCCTGTAACCCCTCCCCCCACTCTTTTTAACAGGGAAGATGGGACTATTGGCAGTGCTGGACGTTCTTACCAGAATGCCCTGTTGTAGCTCTATTACGGGATACACTCCTAACTCCACCTCTGGCTTCAGAGGGTACTGTGGGATTTTTGGAGCTATCCTACCATCTTTTACTTGTACAACTACCGGAGCTACGTTTGCCATTAATCCAGTGTCCTGTCCATCTTTAGTCCAAAGTGACTCTGGTATCTGAGATGTCATTTCTTCTACTTGGGAGGGAGTCCTATTTGTCATAATGGTATGTGACATTAATTTTGACGGGGAGTCTAACATGTCTCGCACTTCCTGAGCGTGATTCTCAGGTATGTCCAAGAATACACCTTCAGGAGTACAATAAATGACGCACCCCATTTTACACAGTAAGTCTCTTCCCAGGAGATTAGTCGGTGCCGATGCAGCCAGCAAAAAGGAATGCTTGGTATGTAAAGGCCTTACTGTAATCTCGGCTGGTTTGCTAACAGGGTAGTGCTGGACTACTCCCGTTACCCCTATGGCTGGAATTGTCTTACCAGTGGTTCTCATGCCCACTGTCGAATTTATCACTGATTTGGCCGCCCCTGTGTCTACAAGAAAGTTTAATGATTTACCAGCTACATTGATTGCAATTTCTGGTTCACTTTCAAGGCTTGCAATCAATTTTACTGGCTGCAGATTACAGGTATGGCCACACCCCTATTGGGTATGGTGACCTCCCTGAATCCCGCTGGCAGCAACTACTTGTGACGGAGTTAATTGGGAGCTACCAGAGGCTTGCCAGTCTCTGTTCGGGGGGTATCTTTTTGTTTCCCCTGTATGTGGCTCATAACTCCGTTTCTGCGGACCTTGCTCCCAATGTCGTGTGTCGTGTCGTTGTCTAGGGGGTTGGTATGAGTTTCGTGAATTCTTCATTCTACAATCTCGTGCCATGTGTCCCTGTTTATGACAAGAATAACAAGTAACCACATTTGACTTACCCACAGGGTTTGGTGATACAAACAAAGGCTGCCTTGTGGTCAGGGCCTGTATACTTACGGCCATTAATTTATCACCTTGTTGTTCCCTGTGTCTGGTGATGTTCCTATCGTGATCAATAGCAGCCTCTCTCAAAGTAGCCACAGACAGACCTCGCCAACACGGTTGTGTGGTCTGTACCCTAGTCTTCAATGACTCTTTCAAACCATCCATCAGTACCGATACTGCTACTTCTCGATGGTTTGTGTTTGTTTTAATGTCCTCTATGCCTGTGTATTTTGCCATTTCTGATAATGCTCTGTGAAAATACTCTGCAGCTGTTTCTGACTCCTTCTGTTTAATGGAGAATATCTTGTTCCATTTGACTACCGCTGGGAAATACTCTTTTAACTGTAAGCTTATTCTTTTTACATTATCTTTGTTGTACACATCTGTAAGAGGTACATCCTGATCTAATCCGCAATCAGCTAAAAATTGAGTTGCGTCAACATTGGAGGGTAAACATGCTCTCAGCAATATCTGCCAGTCTTTATTGTTGGGCTCTACAGTGTTACCTAAGTCTCTGATGTATTTTTGACTGGCAACTAAGTCTTTTCTAGGGTCAGGGAATTCAGACACTATGGTCCTTAATTCCATTCGGGAAAATGGGGTGTACATGGCAATGTTTCTAATGGGAGTGGCTCCTGATGTGTCTGTTTTCCCATTTGGCACTGCTATTACTCTAACGGGATTAACTCTAACAACCTCATTCTGTGTAGATTCTACAGGCTGTGGTGAAATAGTTTCAGCATAGTGTATGGTGCCGTACTTACCCGTTGATACGACCTCACCTATCCCTCCGCTAGGGGCTTTCGTTACTAATCTCGGGGGTTGAGCTGTGCCTACAGTGGTCTCTGCTATGGTGGCTGCTAGAGAGAGCGCTGAAATTGTTGCCGATTCGTCCTCTTGATCACACTCCTGAGGAAAGTTCAAAACAGGGTACAACTTGCACGGGTTAATACTTGCATTGGTTAATTGGTTAACATTATCTTTAACATTTACACAGTTGCTAAGTGTTTGTTTGTTACACCTTAATGCGTCATTCTCCGCAACCAATTTTTCTCCCGATATATATGGTGGCGGTGGGGCCGTGGCGATCAGTTTCCTGATAGGGCCAGATCCCGCCGCTTGAGCCAATCCTCTCTGTATGTCACCTTCCTGTTGCCACAACTGCAAATAATCGTAATGTTTGATTCGTCTCTTTGTTGATTTAATGAGACATATCCTCCTCCTTAAATTTTGTAACACTTCTGAGCTGAAGCTACCTACTCTTAGGAATTTCTCCCCGTCATGTACTGTCATTCTCTCCCATTCATCACATAAAGCTTCTGTGTGACTTCCGTATTTCTCACACATTACATACCTTGCCGACCCAATTGGTCGGTTCACTGAATCAACCCGAACCGAGGTTGATCGCCCCCTACCTGAACAAGTGGCCCCCATAGTTCGAAAGTGTTGCTTTATCCAGCCAACCCTTACGCAAACCAAATGTCCAAAATAGGCTGACGGTGGCGGTTTACCGAGTACCCCACTCACTCGCCCACGCCGACCAATACGACCTGATCACACCGATATGGTGCTGGCGTACTCGACCTAGGGCCCCTGCGACCTGAACCTCTATTTACTGGAACCTGTGAGGGTGATCCGAAGAACACTTACTCTTTCCAGTAACTATTGGTTGCTGGATAGTTCCTGAGTGAGCAGCGAACTTCCCTTAAAATAAAAAAAATTACACAAATCACGTTAGAATGTACAAATAGCGTTTATGACCTTCGTACACAAATAGTACCGGTCAGGTTTACTAATGCACACAATTACGTGCGGTACAATCGTTCAGCACATAAGCAACTAATCTTATGTACGGAGCGACCAGTGGAATCGAAAATTGCGGCTGCGAATTCCTTCAGCCAGAGCTTGTATGGCCTATATGGGTGTTGCACCAACCCTTTCTTGGTGTTGTGCCTGTGGACTGTATAGCGGACTTCCTTGTCTGCTGTACCTGAACCTGCTGGTCTGTTATGACCTCCTGGTCTGTTACAGCATGACCTCCTGGTCTGCTACACTCTAATGCTCAAATTGTATATTTAACCAGGGATGCCTCCCTAGCCACCGTGTACGTCACTTACACGCATGTACCTCACGAGTACTCGACTTTTCTTGTGGTTCAACCTTTAAAATTGTAAAAACAAACACTCACTCACCACATATACACTTTTGTTTCTATTTCTATTTCTGCGCAGAAATTTTTCTTTAGACCAGATGTGTTACCAATTAGGAGAAGGATCTGTTAATTTAAATTTGGAATGTAAAAAAAAATAGATTTGCGCGATTTATCGCCTGGCGTTACTTATCGCGTTGAGAGGAGAGAAAAAAAACTTGTGATTTGAGTTACGTGGGCGTACCCGTACGCTCCGTTGCGTAATATACGCTGCGTGCGTCGGCCCTTGGATTGCGTACGCAAGTCTCAGTCTTTTGTTAGAGACACGTGTACGCAAAGCAAAGATCCACCGTAACACAATTTATACGTTTATCAATGTAGATGATCCTTTATCATCTACCGCGCACCACACTGACTTCGCCTTGTCTCTCAGGCACAGCTGTGTGTTTGTCTATATTTTAACTATGTTACCTTTACTCTTAAACTATGAAATAGTGACAAATCTCTCTAAGCACGTTTATCAACTATAGAACTGGCAAACAGGAGAGTGACATACGAAAATACACCAATGAAAAGGAAATGCAGATATATATGTGTGCGTGCGTGTGTACGCAAGACAGAAAAATAAACAGTTTTTAAAAAGACACTATTGTTTTGTTCTTACCTCCGGTTCCCGGATTCCTTCAGCACCCTTTACTTAGAGAAGCAGACGCTTATCCAAACAGCACTACGAGGAATATGATCTCCCGCCCTTTGCTGCTGGATAATGTCTGCTGAAATTACCTAGTGTAGATATGTGAAGGACAGGACGAGCCCGCAATTGATAAAGCTAAATATTTATCGTATATAATACCCTTTATGAGGTCTAAGAACACTGTACGCTATCTACGTATGAAGTACCGTAAGGGTACGCTAGTTGCGTAACAATCGCTTTGCCGTGATCGAGACGCTCAAGCGTCACGTTCACTCACGGCCAAGAGATCACAGGCAGGCACGTTATTGGCTGTTGACTAACGTAATGATTCGCTATAGCGTAGCGGACGCTCGGGACCACGAGGAGATCACCAGCGGCGCTGACGCTCACTATGTTAAACCTTTATATCTAAACCATAAACAATGTAATATGCTGTAAAACCTTTGTGTAGAGCAGTGGTTCCCAAACTTTCTGGAATCATGGCACCCTAGAGTATCAGAATTTTATTCACGGCACCCCTAGGCCAAAAATTTCTTAGTGAGAAATTTTGAAATAAATGTTAAATCAAAAATTGTGTTTATATATCATCTTTAGGTTCCATTATGTGGTGACGAACAAGATTAGCTTCTATTTGTCCACATATTTTATGATTTGCAGCCACCAGCACTGGTTTTGCTTATTATATTGACCAGAAATAATTTTGATTGGTCCTGGAACATCAATCCAAGGCACCCCTGCAAGTGTCCTGAGGCACCCCAGGGTGCCTAGGCACACCGTTTGGGAACCACTGGTGTAGAGATAGGGTGTAGATGCAACCTAGTGTAACCTTATTAACTTAAAAGCTGTTTGAGCGTCACCGACGCTCTGAGAATACTAGACACTATAAGAAATACACAGATACCTGGGCTTAGGGTCCAACGCCTAATATGTATATATTTTGAATGATAAATTTGCAAAAGAATTAATACAAATACAAATCATACACTACAATATAACATAGACTACCTAACCAGATAACTACACAGGAAATATAATACAATTACCATTTAAAGGAAAATAAGAGAGAAAGAGGAGAAGGGAGAGGGAGAGGGAGAGAGAGAAATTGGCCCACAATAACAAGAAGATCAATATAGTTGCGGAGAAACACTTACGCACAAGGGGAAACGATCGCATGCGCCTCGATATCCAGCTCCCGATTATCAGCAATGAGAACCGTTGAAGAGAGTGAACTGGATATGGTCGGCCTGCCTATTTATGCCCCACACACAATACAATTCAATGGTCCCTACAATCTCATTGTTCATTGGACACAGGAATTCGGCTTCGCATTATAACAAAAGGTCATAGGTTGATTCATACAGGTGGGCTGTGACTGCTTCCAACTGTTCAGGTGGGTGGGATACTGAGTTTCCCGCCGCATGACTAAATAAGAACAAATAATAGTAAATGGACATAAACTTCTTATGTCCATAACTATTCGCACGAGCGATTAATCCGCTCCAAACCAACACCGGAATATTGCTATTTAAATACTCTTCCGATGGGTACCAAACACCACTGTATGACCCCTGTTAGACCCTTCGTACAATACAAAGAGGGATCTCTCTGTTCAGGAACATGCTATGTTAACTAAACTTTCAGAATCTATCAAAGGGACCATGATCTACAAAATACATTATTACTGAAAATATGTAACGATTGAGTCGCACGCTACGATCACATAAACTCTACCGTAAATACGCATACCGTGCGCCTGCGGGTGCCCGCGACTGTGAGTATGCGCACGCACGGGAGAGCGCACGCATGCGCAGCGCGGACCAGAATGAGGTGCAAATATGGCAGTGTGTATAGAGATATTTTTCTGACTTTGACAGCTCTTATATGATAAAGCCGCTAATTCTGATACTCTCCTGGCTGAAGCCAGGGCCAGTAGCATGGTTACTTTCCATGTAAGATATTTCAACTCCACCGATTTGAGTGGCTCAAACCAATGGGATTTGAGAAAATCCAAAACTACATTAAGATCCCACGGTGCCACTGGGGGCACAAACGGGGGCTGTATATGTAGTACTCCTTTTACAAAAGTCTGGACTTCAGGAACTGAAGCCAATTCTTTCTGGAAGAAAATCAACAGGGCCGAAATTTGAACCTTAATGGACCCCAATTTGAGGCCCATAGACAATCCTGTTTGCAGGAAATGTAGGAATCGACCCAGTTGAAATTCCTCCGTGGGGGCCTTCCTGGCCTCACACCACGCAACATATTTTCTCCAAATGCGGTGATAATGTTGTGCAGTCACCTCCTTCCTGGCTTTTACCAGTGTAGGAATGACCTCTTCCGGAATGCCTTTTTCCCTTAGAATTCGGCGTTCAACCGCCATGCCGTCAAACGCAGCCGCGGTAAGTCTTGGAATAGACACGGTCCCTGCTGAAGCAGGTCCCGTCTTAGAGGTAGAGGCCACGGATCCTCCGTGAGCATCTCTTGAAGTTCCGGGTACCAAGTTCTTCTTGGCCAATCCGGAGCCACGAGTATCGTTCTTACTCCCCTTTGCCGTATAATTCTCAGTACTTTTGGTATGAGAGGCAGAGGAGGGAACACATACACTGACTGGAACACCCACGGTGTTACCAGAGCGTCCACAGCTATTGCCTGAGGGTCTCTTGACCTGGCGCAATACCTGTCCAGTTTTTTGTTGAGGCGGGACGCCATCATATCCACCTTTGGTTTTTCCCAACGGTTCACAATCATGTGGAAGACTTCTGGATGAAGTCCCCACTCTCCTGGGTGTAGATCGTGTCTGCTGAGGAAGTCTGCTTCCCAGTTGTCCACTCCCGGAATGAACACTGCTGACAGTGCTATCACATGAGCTTCCGCCCAGCGAAGAATCCTTGCAGCTTCTGCCATTGCTGTCCTGCTTCTTGTGCCGCCCTGTCTGTTTACGTGGGCGACTGCCGTGATGTTGTCCGACTGGATCAACACCGGCTGACCCTGAAGCAGGGGTTTTGCCAGACTTAGAGCATTGTAAATCGCTCTTAGCTCCAGTATATATATGTGAAAAGACATCTCCAGGCTTGACCATACTCCCTGGAAGTTTCTTCCCTGTGTGACCGCTCCCCAGCCTCTCAGACTGGCATCCGTGGTCACCAGGACCCAGTCCTGTATGCCGAATCTGCGGCCCTCTAACAGATGAGCACTCTGCAACCACCACAGAAGAGACACCCTTGTCCGTGGTGATAAGGTTATCCGCTGGTGCATCTGCAGATGCGATCCGGACCATTTGTCCAACAGATCCCACTGAAAAGTTCGTGCGTGGAATCTGCCGAATGGAATCGCTTCATAAGAAGCCACCATCTTTCCCAGGACTCTTGTGCATTGATGCACAGACACTTTTCCTGGTTTTAGGAGGTTCCTGACAAGTTTGGATAACTCCTTGGCTTTCTCCTCCGGAAGAAACACCTTTTTCTGAACCGTGTCCAGAATCATTCCCAGGAACAGCAGACGTGTTGTCGGTGTCAACTGAGATTTTGGAAAATTCAGAATCCACCCGTGTTGTTGCAGCACTAATTGGGTTAGTGCTACTCCGTCCTCCAGCTGTTCTCTGGACCTTGCCCTTATCAGGAGATCGTCCAAGTAAGGGATAATTAATACGCCTCTTCTTCGAAGAAGAATCATCATTTCGGCCATTACCTTGGTAAAGACCCGAGGTGCCGTGGACAATCCAAACGGCAGCGTCTGAAACTGATAATGACAGTTTTGCACCACGAACCTGAGGTACCCTTGATGTGAAGGGCAAATTGGGACATGCAGGTAAGCATCCTTTATGTCCAGGGACACCATAAAGTCCCCTTCTTCCAGATTCGCTATCACTGCTCTGAGTGACTCCATCTTGAATTTGAATTTCTGTATGTACAGGTTCAAAGATTTCAGATTTAGAATAGGTCTTACCGAGCCGTCCGGCTTCGGTACCACAAATAGCGTGGAGTAATACCCTTTTCCTTGTTGTAGGAGGGGTACCTTGACTATCACCTGCTGAGAAAACAGCTTGTGAATGGCTTCCAATACCGTCGCCCTGTCTGAGGGAGACGTTGGCAAAGCAGACTTTAGGAACCGGCGAGGGGGAGACTTCTCGAATTCCAACCTGTAACCCTGAGGTACTACCTGCAGGATCCAGGGGTCCACCTGTGAGCAAGCCCACTGTGCGCTGAAATTCTTGAGTCGACCCCCCACCGCTCCTGAGTCCGCTTGTAAAGCCCCAGCGTCATGCTGAGGGCTTTGCAGAACCCTGGGAGGGCTTCTGTTCCTGGGCAGGGGCTGCTTGCTGTCCTCTCTTACCCCTTCCTCTGCCCCGGGGCAGATATGACTGTCCTTTTGCCCGCTTGTTCTTATAGGACCGAAAGGACTGCGGCTGAAAAGACGGTGTCTTTTTCTGTTGGGAGGGGGTCTGAGGTAAAAAGGTGGATTTTCCGGCAGTTGCCGTGGCCACCAGATCCGATAGACCGACGCCAAATAATTCCTCCCCTTTATAGGCAATACTTCCATATGTCGTTTAGAATCCGCATCACCTGACCACTGTCGCGTCCATAAACTTCTTCTGGCAGATATGGACATCGCATTTACTCTCGATGCCAGAGTGCAAATATCCCTCTGAGCATCTCGCATATAAAGAAAAGCATCCTTTAATTGCTCTATAGTCAATAAAATACTGTCCCTATCCAGGGTATCAATATTTTCAGTCAGGGAATCCGACCAGACCACCCCAGCACTGCACATCCAGGCTGAGGCGATGGCTGGTCGCAGTATAACACCAGTATGTGTGTATATACTTTTTAGGGTAGTTTCCAGCCTCCTATCAGCTGGATCCTTGAGGGCGGCCGTATCAGGAGACGGTAACGCCACTTGTTTTGATAAGCATGTGAGCGCCTTATCCACCCTAGGGGGTGTTTCCCAGCGCGCCCTAACCTCTGGCGGGAAAGGGTATAATGCCAATAACTTTTTTGAAATTAGCACTTTTCTATCTGGGTTAACCCACGCTTCATCACATACATCATTCAATTCCTCTGATTCAGGAAAAACTACAGGTAGTTTTTTCACCCCCCACATAATACCCCTTTTTGTGGTACTTGCAGTATCAGAGATATGCAAAGCCTCCTTCATTGCCGTGATCATATAACGTGTGGCCCTACTTGAAAATACGTTTGTTTCTTCACCGTCGACACTAGATTCAGTGTCCGTGTCTGGGTCTGTGTCGACCGACTGAGGTAAAGGGCGTTTTACAGCCCCTGACGGTGTCTGAGACGCCTGGGCAGGTACCAACTGGTTTTCCGGCCGTCTCATGTCGTCAACTGATTTTTGTAATGTGCTGACATTATCACGTAATTCCATAAACAAAGCCATCCATTCCGGTGTCGACTCCCTGGGGGATGACATCACCATTATCGGCAATTGCTCTGCCTCCACACCAACATCGTCCTCATACATGTCGACACACACGTACCGACACACAGCAGACACACAGGGAATGCTCTTATCGAAGACAGGACCCCACTAGCCCTTTGGGGAGACAGAGGGAGAGTTTGCCAGCACACACCCAAGCGCTATAATATATATGGGAACAACCTTATATAAGTGTTGTATCCTTATAGCAGCTTAAATATATAAAATATCGCCAAAAAAAGTGCCCCCCCTCTCTGTTTTACCCTGTTTCTGTAGTGCAGTGCAGGGGAGAGTCCTGGGAGCCTTCCTCACAGCGGAGCTGAGCAGGAAAATGGCGCTGTGTGCTGAGGAGAATAAGCCCCGCCCCCTATTCCGGCGGGCTTTTCTCCCGGAGTTTGAGATATCTGGCATGGGTTTAATACATCCATATAGCCTCAAGGGCTATATGTGATGTATTTTTTAGCCATAAAAGGTATTATACATTGCTGCCCAGGGCGCCCCCAGCAGCGCCCTGCACCCTCCGTGACCTATGGTGTGAAGTGTGTGACAACAATGGCGCACAGCTGCAGTGCTGTGCGCTACCTTCATGAAGACTGAAAAGCCTTCTGCCGCCGGTTTCTGAACCTTCAATCTTCAGCATCTGCAAGGGGGGTCGGCGGCGCGGCTCCGGGACGAACCCCAGGGTGAGACCTGTGTTCTGACTCCCTCTGGAGCTAATGGTGTCCAGTAGCCTAAGAAGCCAATCCATCCTGCACGCAGGTGAGTTGAACTTCTCTCCCCTAAGTCCCTCGATGCAGTGAGCCTGTTGCCAGCAGGACTCACTGAACATAAAAAACCTAAAAACTTTTTCTAAGCAGCTCCTTAAGAGAGCCACCTAGATTGCACCCTGCTCGGACGGGCACAAAAACCTAACTGAGGCTTGGAGGAGGGTCATAGGGGGAGGAGCCAGTGCACACCACCTGATCCTAAAGCTTTATTTTTGTGCCCTGTCTCCTGCGGAGCCGCTATTCCCCATGGTCCTGACGGAGTCCCCAGCATCCACTTAGGACGTCAGAGAAATAGGGGGACATTTACTAACCAGTGATAAGAGCGGAGAAGTGAGCCAGTGGAGAAGTTGCCCCATCAACCAATCAGCAGCTCTGTATAATTGTATAGTATGCAAGTTATAGATGTTACTTCAGTGCTGATTGGTTGCCATGGGCAACTTCTCCACTGGCTCACTTCTCCGCTCTTATCACTGCTTAGTAAATGTCACCGATATATAGTGCTAAAATAAATTTTTTTTCCATGGTCTAATTACAGGAGAAGTCACTGAAAATATAAAACCAGATGCAGTTCTATCTATCTATCTATCTATCTATCTATCTATCTATCTTTTACAGGGAAAGATAGTACTGCATGAATATTGCAGCTACTGTTACTAATAAAGTTTATTGCCTGGTGATGGGTTAGACAAAAACACAATCGATAGGTAAAACACTGCAAAAATCAACTTTTTAAATTCATTAGCTGAATTTAACATAATAAAGTATGCATCATATAATGTGCAAGTGATATGGCTAAGGTCATAATAATGTAAAAATTATTGGTGTGTAAAGGTTAATAATGTCAACATATAGGGGGAACGTAATAGGGTTTAAGAATCACAAAGTGAGAGATTTTCAGAGTGGGTGTGTGACGTCAGCTCCGGCCCCGATCAGCCTGTTTGTATCGCACTGTAGGAGTTATTGCGAACGGATTTGCAGCTGTACACTTTCTGGTGGAATTTTCGCACGGCGTACACATGCATTCGCACACTTGTACGGGGCGGGTTTTCACTCTCTATGGGCGGCGACTATCTGATCGCAGACCTCTACAAATTTGCAGCACAGCGATCAGGTCTGAATTAGGCCCCTTGTCCAGCACGTGTTCAGAAGTGGCCTTGCTCTGGTTTTGTGAGAGCAGCAGAGGGAGTGACTGAGGTGAGCGTGCAGGGTAGAAATGGCTAGCAGGGGAGGATCATTATAGATTGTAAGCTTGCGAGCAGGGCCTTCCTACCTCTATGACAGTTTGTTATTACCCAGTTTGTTATATCATTGTTATTTCCATTGTAAAGCGCAACGGAATTTGCTGCGCTATATAAGAAACTGTTAATAAATAAATAAACAAAAAAATAATCAGTCAACCCTCACCTCCGAAAACCATACTGGCTACACCCTCTGCTCCCACAGTAATCTGCCAGTGGCCAAAACAACTGGCGTAGTAAATAGTATGTGAAATGTAGATTGTAAGCTTGCGAGCAGGGCCTTCCTACCTCTATGTCTGTCTATCTATCTTTGCCCAGTTTTGTTCTATAACGGCTGTTCTAATTGTAAAGCGCAACAGAATATGCTGCACTATATAAGAAACTGCTAATAATAATAATAATAATAATAATTATAATTATAATGGTCAGGGTTGTAATTTTTTTTTCCTAACAGGAATAAATGTTACAAATATTTTATGACTTTCAGTCTTTCTGCTGATAGTAGCCAGTTATCCATACATTTTTTTTCCATAATTCAATGAAAGAATCCCTTCCGATATTCTCCTACTGTTAAATTAATAGCAATGCAGGTTTCAAAAACATATTTGTGTGAATATTTTTAGTTTACATTTTTTTTCCTGCAACTTTTGTTTATGGGTGATGTTTGTTTACGTTAACCTAGTGGTTCCCAAACTTTTTTTTAACCATCGCGCCTTAGAGTGTCAGCATTTTTTTCACAGGATAAAAGTTTTTTTATTGCAAAATAAAAATAAAATAAAAAATAATAATTAATAAATGAAGTAAACTATGCCTACCTGTCATCCTTAGGGTCAGGTATGTGGTGGTGTACAGTTGTGCTTCGTATTGTCCATGTGTTATGACTGGCAGCCACTAGAACTGGTTTTGCCTATCACTTTGATCATAAATAATTTGATTTGATCCTGGACCACCAACCCGAGGCACCCCTGCAAGAGCCTAGTGGCACCCCAGGGTACCTAGGCACACATTTTTGGAACCTCTGGGTTAATCTGAAACATGTCACTGCTAATTTAAACTCCTATTGTATGTATTTCATAATTATGTTTCCAGGATGCATTAAATATTTTAGTTTTAAATATATTAGTCACCTGAACACAACAAGGCATTACACAGCCACCAATTAAAGACCACGGTGGGATGCTCACAGGTGCTTGCTGGCAGGTAGTAGATTCTGTCCCATTTTGGCTCCTAGACTGCCTTCTCCTTTGCATATCTTCCCATTGTCTACAGCTTGCACGTGGCTGCGAAGACAGAGTGGGGGTGTCGGATAGCGCAGGGCTGAATGAAGCAGGCTGAGCCTGGCATGTCGTTTACCTGTAATTGCCCTCTATTGATTTAGTTACTGGTGCTTTCGCTGCCACAATTAATGAAGCCAGAGGAGTCACGAGATAGTGTTACTTCATATGCATAGATCTTCTCCATATGATTCAAGTGCTAGGTGGTTTACCACTCTGATGCAGCAGTGAACTCCAATCTACCACATGTTGCAGGAAAGCATGCCTTAGGAAGTCATGTATTATCATTATCTCCGTGTTCTGCTACAGCCTAGGAAGGCATACAGTGGCTACAACTATTACACTGGCAGCAATTAGGATGCTTATTTTCCCAACACAAGCAGAAAAACAGCTAGCAGGATCAGATCCACAACAACAGGCCACTGCGCTACAAGACAGTCCCGGTTCTGCCTCCTAACCTGTGATTTCAGACTCTCCGGCAAACTGTTGTCATAATAAATAATATCAATGACATTCAACAAATGGTGGAAAACCATACCTTTAGTAAATCATTAAACACTTTCCATATAAAACACAAATTACCTCAGGAGAATGCATAGAGTAATTTGCAGGCAACTTCTCAATTGCCACAGGGAGGCAGTAATGTCCAGTTTGTAGCCGATCATTTAGCAAGACCGGCAGCCACTAAGGAAGAGCAGAAGTGAATGTAATACAATGGCAAACATAACATTCAGCCAAATGAACCAAATAAAGAAATCTACTTACAATACATAAATGTAGTTTATGCCATTTACACTTACGGAATATCCAAGTACAGTTTCTACTGAAGTGCCAACTTTCTGTTGGCAGCTGATATGGTAAAAAGTAAATAACAGGTGATGCTTTCCTGTAAGCTTGGCGGGGAGCTTAATTTTAACTTCTTCATAGAAATCAGGAGCTCTAGGATTTAATGAAAAAATAAATTACATAAATTCAAATGCACAAAATATACCAAATCACATATCAACATCTGCAAAGTTCACAGGGCAAAAGATGTTTAATGATCTTTAATACTGAAGGTGAAGGAGGCATCTTAGCTCTAATACTCTGAAAGAGAACCTGCATAGAAACAGCACTTGGGACAATTACGAGTGACCTTTCTGGGATTTCCACCATACCTATATGCTGTTTTTAAACTGTCTAAACCACAGTTCCACCAAATCTGGTAAACCTCCATTGTATTTACTCTGACCGAGAAGCCTACCTGTCAATTATGCCTTTTGCACAGATCGCTGGATTTTATTGTTTTTATGTTGTTTGCTATTAAAAAATTGTATTACACTATATTCTCTTTCCTACCTCTTTGTTTTATATGCAAAATGATGGAGATGGTCTGAAAAGAATAAGTGAACCTTTGAACAAACAGAAGCGCTGGTTAAGGGGTTTTCTCAATTTCTTGTTGATCTTTAATACTGTACATCCCATCATTTACATGTAGCATACTAGCTAGAACCCTATTAAGTGTGCTTGCCATGATACAGGTTGAGTATCCCATATCCAAATATTCCGAAATACGGAATATTCCGAAATACAGACTTTTTTGAGTGCGAGTGAGATAGTGAAACCTTTGTTTTTTGATGACTCAATGTACACAAACTTTGTTTAATACACAAAGTTATTAAAAATATTGTATTAAATGACCTTCAGGCTGTGTGTATAAGGTGTATATGAAACATAAATGAATTGTGTGAATGTACACACACTTTGTTTAATGTACAAAGTTATAAAAAATATTGGCTAAAATGACCTTCAGGCTGTGTGTATAAGGTGCATATAAAACATAAATGCATTCTGTGCTTAGATTTAGGTCCCATCACCATGATATCAGATTATGGTATGCAATTATTCCAAAATACGGAAAAATCTGATATCCAAAATACCTCTGGTCCCAAGCATTTTGGTTAAGGGATACTCAACCTGTAATACCAAAAAGGTACAGTAATGAATATCCATGAAAGACCAGGATTCAGTTGTCAGAAGTAGTGGTTTTTATTGCAGTGATTCTATTCTTTTGAAGATATTGTCAACCAGGGTTGCATTTGGAGCTCTAAGGGGGTAAATTTACTAAGACTTGTATTTTAACCATGTTTGACAAAGATCAAACACGGGTGATATTGATCAAACACGGTTCTTTTTGAAAACTAAAATACAGTAATTTACTATGCTCCCATGTTTTAGTTAATCGTTTTACGATGGTGTATGTGGTCACGTTTGGCAGCCAAATCAGTGAGATCTGTACAGTGCTCCTCTGTTAAAATGTGTAAAAAAACGAAATTGCAAATAGAACATCCCTCCCCCCCCCCCCCCCCATCCCTCTCCCTCCCAGCATAATCAGCCCCGGGCTCTTTGAGCTGGTCCTGGTTCAAAAAATACAGAGGGAAAAATTAGTCTCCCATACCCACAATTCCGAAATACAGAATGTTCTGAAATAAAGATAGCGACACATTTGCTTTCTCCTGGTTCAATGTACACAAACATCTTCAGGTGTGAGTATAAGGTGTATAGGAAACATAAATGCATTCTGTGTTTAGACTTAGGTCCCATCCCCGAGATATCTCACTATGGTATGGAATTAATACAAGATACTTAAAAATCTGATATCCAAAATACTGCTGGCCCCAAGCATTTTGGATATGAGAGACTCTACCTGGAATATTCAGCACAAATTAACCCTCCACAATTACATGTTTCACTTCAGTTATTATTCACACTTACCTTGTTAATTCACTTCATTATTTTGTTTAGATTAAGTGCAGTGACAGGGGAGTACAAGAGGGACACTTGTACAGGAACAGAGATGCCGAGTGTCCCCAAACCCTCATGACTTTCAGGAATCCAATTCATGTACCCCCCTTTGCTTGTGCTGCTGCAGTATTCAGCAGGGCACAAGCAGAAAGCGTTTGCCTGGCATCCAGTGCAAAAAGTTGTTGTTTTTTTTATGTTGGTGCAATGTGCATGACATAGTAACATTGCGCTGCTGGAGGGCAGGGGAACCGCAAAGATGAGATGCAGGCAGCAGGAGCCGAGGGAAGTTTGGCCAGGAGACGGAGAGGAATGAAGGGGGTTGGAAATAGAGACAGACACGGTAGGGAGTGTGCTGAAGAAGCAGTGACACAACGGGGGATGCTGCTAAAGATATGGGTATGGGGAGAACAGGAGGATGTGCTGGAAAGACACACAGTGATGGGGCAGGGAGACTTGGGGTGGGGTGATGCTAAGAGATACTAGGGGAGGTGAGGCTGAAAGATACAGAGTTGTGGAAGAGGCTGGGAGACACGAGAGGATGTGGCTGAGAGACACAGGGGGTATTTATAACACAGATTCACAGATACATTTTTATAATTATTACCCTGAAAATGCAGCCATATCTGGGTGGGAGGCAGAGAGCTCTGTCTCCCACTGACAGTAGTAAAGTGGCTGAAGCAGGGGGCAGGGCCAAGCTAGGGCAATAAAGCCCATTGAAAAAATTCTGAAAAGCGGCACCTGTATATCTGCCTCATTGACAGGGACATGCCTTCAGCCTTCATGAAAGCACGCCCTTGTCAGTTAGGCAGATGTGACTGGACAGCAGATCCAGTGCGTGATCTGCTGGGTAGCGGGCATATGTGGCAGCGGGACACAGCAGAGGTCACGGGCGTTAGTGGCGGCGGGACATGATGGAGAAGTGGGCATGATGGCAGTGCCTGCCAGCCTTTCTGCAGTTTGGCAGCGGTTTCCATTTCATAAATGACACCTCAGCATCATTTTTGAAAATCAAGATGGCCATTGTGAGCTATCCATGGCTCGCCGCGTAATCACCATGCCCCTTCTGGCTAGCTTATATGAGCCAGCGCGAGGCAGCAGCTGGCAGTCCACCAGCGGGAGCATGCTAGAGCTCCCGAAGATAGAAGATTACGGAAGTACTGGTTGGCAGCGGCCATGCAAAAGAGCTTAAAAGCCGCCGCTTACTAGGTGAAGACACCAGCAGACCTGGGAAGGCGGCGGCCTTGTAAAAGAGCTTAAAAAACACCAACCCAGGTGAATATGCTGTATAATAAACTATTAAAACATTAAATAGTTGGCCTTGTGGTTCTCAAAAGTGAAGGCATGCTGTGACCTGTAGGCAACCTGTAAAGAACAAAATGATCATACCATGTACCCCATACCCAACCGCACCCCGCATAGCAATAGGCTGCTGGTTGTTGCTCGGGAAGAGGGACCACATTTTATTTTTGTGGGGTCCCCACTTTACGAGGAATTCTAGCCCTGGGCTGAGTGTCCCCCGTGCTATAGCACTATCCCCCTGACTGGTTCAGCCTGGTGCTGGTTATTGTAAGATAAGGGAAACCCCACACTGGTGGGGTTTTTTTTTTGCTTTGTTTTTTAAGGGGAGTGGGGTTTAATTAGTGCCTCCCCAACTTTTGACCTCACCACGTCACTGGTAGGGACACAGGGGTATGAAGCAAATTGCCAACTGGAATCACTCGGAAATGCTCAAAGTTGCGGATGCAGGACATATGCACATTCAATCCACATGCGGAAATGCATGCAAAGAGTACTTATCATAAGTAATGGATGACAGCATCACAGTAAAAGCACAAATGCACGCACTCACTGACACAGTTTCCTATTTCCTTAGTCATAAAGTAAACTCACAGCAACAATACAACTCACACCTACTTGTTGTGATATGTGACCGCTGTATACACCTCTTCAAGGAATTCGGGACCATTCGACTTCCCAAAAATCACCTATATTTACAGGTGCAAACACAACATGAGTCACAGCAGATACCTTCCACATTCGTCCACAAGGTTATAGAACTAGGTAAATAATAGCCATGTTATACTGTATATAGAGAAATGTAAAAAAAAAAAAACAGCTTTCCAAGTATTGGTAATAGTACTATAATAACTGTTCTATAAACTGAAATGCTGGAAGTGTATTGCCATTGCCATCCCCAAACTGCCACAGCACACACACAGGAACACCTACAGCAGTTTAATAGTAGCGCTGGTTTCTTGTGTGTGGCAAGTGAGTTCATGTCTCACAGCCTCAGGCACCAGAAATGACTTTACACAGATTTTATGGCATGTAACATATTATTACCATGAAGAAGAAATGTACAAAATACCAGACTTTTTATCACATTATTACTATGCTAAACAGAGAAAAACCCCTTTATCTTGTTACAACCAAAATTGCTTTAGAAAGTTTTTGTGGCAGCACAAGGAGAAGAAAGAAGCTATGGAGTTATAATAAGAATTGCACTATGGGGGTATCCAATTAGGTGCGATATTACAATTTCAAATAAATTATACTGTTAGCGGCAATAAGTTACTGGCGATAAGTCTCCATAGGGTTTATCGTGGATTTCTCTTCACCATCTCAGAGCTAGTATAGTGCAAAATCCCTATTTTGAGATAAAAATGTCAGGATTTGGGCCACGTGTTTTGGATAGCCAATAAGATTCGGTTTTGAGAACCGAGTAAAACCGAATCCGCTTATCACTAGATTTGGCACAGAACCTCTGGGGCACCCTCCTGAATGAATGTCACTTTTGGGGTCAAAAATGCAAACTGATGGAACTTGGGGTACAAGTGATGGGACAAGTATATTGTGGTGCTTTATGAGTGGGACAAGTGTTTTTAGGCTTGCAGGTGGGAGTAATCTGTTTCCACTTTTTTTTTTGAAGTCCACAAAAGTGACCCAAATATATACTTATACCCATTTGTGCTGCATGTACCCCAAATTTAATTAGAGGACTTATTTTGCACAAAAAAAAATAGCTTTCTATCATTTTTCCACATTTTTTTTTAATGCATATAGCAGCCATTTGAGCCAATTTAATGACACAACATAGTGTAATTATGGCCACTAATAGACTTCTATAATGTTTTCCTACATTAGTATGGCTTTTTTGGGGATATAGGCAGATTTGCCCACTTTCTCCTATATTTATCTCAGCTTTTGCTGGCTACAATTATCAGGCGATTCCTTTTATCGCCATTTTGTAATAGTAAAGGTGCGATAAACGGGAGTGTGCAGGCTGAAGTAACCTGATTTTTCGGGAGATAGGTACGATAACATTAGCCGCAATCACGGATTGCATTATCGCGGCTAATTGGATACCCCCCTTTGTACTGCAATATCAAAGATGAATCGTGATTATCAGGGAGGGTACGTTAAACAAGGTTTCATATAGGGCAATTGTTTTGGTACCGGCAAAGAGCTCTTGGCATCCTCTCCACACATAAACTGTATTTTGATGGTAATGTTTCTTGCTGATGACAGTCGATTTGTAAAATTCAGTCTCTGTGGATAGATATAGAGAATGTTCCTGAAAAACAAAATGTAAGACATACCTAAGTGATGCAGTTATACGTTGTAAAAATTTCTTTCACTATACAGAGAAGTGCAAATAGGCACCAAAATAGTCTTTTCATGTGGACTAGAATTTATTGCTTTCCCATGGGTGTCAGAACTGCTCTGTTTTCTCAGCTAGGTTTACTCAGTCAGTTATTGCTACTGATGCTACTTTCGAATGCTACCATATTTTTGTGAAAATCCATTTACCGTTCAAAGTAAATTGAAACAGACGAATAAACTGTCCTGATAATAACGATGTGCATACTTAAGCAAATAATACTTTCTATAGTGTTTAGGCAGTAATTAATTGAGTAAAATGGCAGCTGTAAAAAAATTAAAATAAAGTGGTAAATGACAGAAAGTCAAAATGTCTTTCCATGATGCTGTCCTGAAAACCATATTCAGTTATTGTATCAAATATTTATTTGATTGATTACTAATATTGCTATTAATACTAGTAAGGGAATATGGCTAACATTAAACATAATACTGACATCATCAAGACTCCAAGTAACACAATCATATTTTAAGTTCTAGCAATAAAAAACAGCCGCTGATTTTTTACTTTTTTTTTTAAACTTACAGCACATAAAATAATCATACTAGTGAGATTACATAATATTTTAAGCATTGGATATACAGTAATACTGATATACAGTACTCATATTATTCCACCATTATACTCCAATTCATGTTACTGTGAAGTGTATTTGCAATACTTGCAATGTATTCAAAAGGAAAGTGATGTCATATGGGGAATGCACAGCATGTTTTATTTTAATAGGCTTTATCAGGCTCAGAAGTGCAGCTTTTTTTCTGGACAGCATTTCTAGCCATGGAGTGCAGATTTACTTTCTTGCCAAGCAAGGCAAAGTTCAAGGCTTGCTAGAACTCTGGTAATCCCCAGTAATCAGTATATGAGCATCTAAGCAGTCAGACTTTGACTCCCACACAAAGATGTCCGTGTCAGCAACACAATGCCATAATTCAGACACTGATGTGGTCTATGATGTTGCTTTAATTCATCCATTCCTTCACAGTTTAACCAGAAACAAGCTGAATTTTTAAAACTTTTTATGGTAAAATGACATTTTTAACCAGAAATATATATTTGTTATATAATTCTCCAACCACCATGTTACTATTTTTGGAATCAATATAATTGTAAGTAACATTATCTGTATTATGTTAACAACTGCCAGGGTGCTTTAGATAATGTAGAACAGTGGTTCCCAAACTTTTTTAAGAGATGGCGCCCTAGAGTATCAAAAACAATTTCACGGCACCCCTAGACCAAAGTTTTTTATTGAGAAATTCAGAAAAAAAGTAAATAGTGTATATGTAATCATTAGGGTCGGTTATGTGGAGAGGGCACTTTTGTTTGTCTACATATTTTATGATTGGCAGCCACCAGCACTGGTTTTGTCTATTAAATTGACCAAAAATCATTTGAATTGGTCCTGCACCACCAACCCAGGGCACCCCTGCAAGTACCCCGAGGCACCCCAGGGTGCCATGGTACACAGTTTGAGAACCACTGTGGAGAAGATAGTATACATGCAGGGTGTTAGCTGGAGACAGCTAGGAACTGCTATATTGAGATATTTGTGTTTTTGTAAAATCCAATATGATTATTTAAATACACACACATATATATATATATATATATATATATATACACACACACACATACATATACATAAACACACACACACATATACACCGTGCCAGTCAAAAGTTTGGACACACCTTCTCATTCAATGGTTTTTATTTATTGTAATTATTTTCTACATTATAGATTGATACTGAAGTAATCAAAACTATGAAAGAACACATATGGAATTATGCGGGATATCCAATTATCCCCGTTAAAACATCGGGTCCGAAAAACGTCCGTTTTTTTTTTTACAGGCTATCCTGTTAAATCGTGTGTAAAAACAATCATTTCTCCCGAAAACACACAGGTTCAGTGAAACCTGTGTATTTTCAGGTGAAACATACCCGTTTTCGGACGAAGACGGGTCTGTTTCCGGGGATTCTGCTTCGCCTGTTGGAGGCAGGTGAAACAAGATCCCTGATAAGCCGGCGCGTGCCGCGGCTTATCGGGGCTAATTAGATAGCCCCTGGCGGGACAATTAGCCCCGGTAAAAAAACGGGGCTAATTGGATATCTCCCCAAGTTGTAAACAAAAAGTGTTAAACAAATCAAAATATATTTAATATTTTAGATTCCTCAAAGTAGCCCCCTTTTGCTTTGATGACTGCTTTGCACACTCTTGGCATTCTCTCAATCAGCTTCCTGGAATGGTTTTCCAACAGTCTTGAAGGAGTTCCCAGAGGTGCTGATCACTTGTTGGCTGCTTTTCCTTCATTCTGCGGTCCAACTCATCCCAAACCATCTCAATTGGGTTTAGGTTGGGTGTCCAAACTTTTGACTGGTACTGTATACACACACACACACACACACACACACACACACTATATGGACAAATGTACTTAGACGGCTGACCATTACACTGTCAGGGAATGTAATGACACTGTATTCAAATACATATACTTTAATATGGAGTTGGTCCCTCTTTTGCAGCTATAACAGCTTCCACTCTTTTTGGAAGGCTCTTCACAAGATTTTGGAGTGTTTCTGTGGGGATTTGTGCCTGGCTCACAATCTCCATTTCAGTTCATCCCAAAGGTGCTCAATGGGGTTGAGGTCAGGGCTCTGTGCGGGACAGTCAAGTTCTTCCACACCGAACTCATTAAACCATGTCTTTATAGACCTTGCTTTGTGCACTGGGGCACAGTCATGTTGGAATAGAAAAGGGCCTTCCCACAAAGTTGGAAGCATAGCATTGTCCAAAATGTCTTGGTATGGTGAATTATTAAGATTGCCCTTCATTAAAGATGAGAAGCCTAGCCCAAACTCTGAAAAACAGCCCATACCATTACCCCTCCTCCATCAAACTTCTCAGTTGCAAAATGCAGTCAGGCAGGTAATGTTATCCCAGCATCCACCAAACCCAGACTCACCCATCTGACTGCCAGAGAAGAGGGATTTATCAAGCCACAGAACACATTTCTTTTTTCACAGTCCAGTGTCTTTGTGCTTTACATCACTCTATACGACGCTTGGCATTGGACTTGGTGATGCTTGAATGCAGCTGCTTGACCATGGAAACCCATTCCATTAAGCCACCACCGCACAGTTTTTGTGCTTACATTAATGCCAGTGGTAGTACGTAACTCATCAGCTATGGAATCAGCTATGGAGACTTTTATGCACCATGCGCCTTAGCAGTCATTGACCCCGCTCTGTTATTTTACGTGGTCTTCCGCTTCGTGGCTGAGTTGCTGTTGTTCCTATATACTTCCACTTTATAATAATACCACTTACAGTTGACCATGGAATATCCAGCAGGCATGAAATTTCATGAACCATCTTATTGCAAAGGTGGCATCCTATCACAGTACCACGCTTCAGAATGACACATTTTGTATCACAAATGTTTACAAATCGAGACTACATGGCTAGGTGCTTATTTTCTACACCTGTGGCAATGGGTCTGATTGAAACACCTGAATTCAATACTTTTGTACATATACAGTGCATCCGGAAAGTATTCACAGCGCTTCACTTTTTCCACATTTTGCTATGTTACAGCCTTATTCCAAACTGGAATAAATTCATTTTTTCCCTCAAAATTCTACACACAATAGCCCATAATGACAACGTGAAAAAAAATGTTTTTGAGATTTTTGCAAATTTATTAAAAATAAAAAAAATAAGAAATCACATGTACATAAGTATTCACAGACTTTGCTCAATACTTTGTTGATGCACCTTTGGCAGCAATTACAGCCTCAAGTCTTTTTGAATATGATGCCACAAGCTTGGCACACCTATCTTTGGACAGTTTCGTCCATTCCTCTTTGCAGCACCTCTCAAGCTCCATCAGGTTGGATGGGATGCGTAGGTGCACAGCAATTTTCAGATCTCTCCAGAGATGTTCAATCGGATTCAAATCTAGTCTCTGGCTGGGCCATTCAAGGACATTCACAGAGTTGTCCTGAAGCCACTCCTTCGATACCTTGGCTGTGTGCTTAGGGTCATTGTCCTGCTGAAAGATGAACCGTCGCCACAATCTGAGGTGAAGAGAGCTCTGAAGCAGGTTTTCATCCAGGATGTCTCCGTACATTGCTGCATTCATCTTTCCCTCTATCCTGACTAGTTTCCCAGGTCCTGCTGCTGAAAAACATTCCCACAGCATGATGCAGCCACCACCATGCTTCACTGTAGGGATGGTATTGGCTTGGTGATGAGCGGTGCCTGGTTTACTCCAAACATGACGCCTGGTATTCACACCAAAAAGGTCAATCTTTGTCTCATCAGAACAGAGAATTTTGTTTCTCATGGTCTGAGAATTCTACAGGTGCATTTTGGCAAACTCCAGGCGGGCTGCCATGTGCATTTTACTAAGGAGTGGCTTACGTCTGCCCACTATACCATACAGGCCTGAATGGTGGATTGCTTCAGAGATAGTAACATAGTATTTGAGGTTGAATAGAGGCAAATTGCCCATCGTGTTCAACCAAATTGTTGTTGTGATGGTTCTACATACTTGCTGAATAATGTTTTATGACTAGTTAGCTACTATAAATCATGTTACCCCCGGATTAACCACGTTGATATTTTAAGTATTATAACCTTGGAAAGCTTTTTAAATTCAGAAATGTATCCATTCCTTTTTTAAATCCAATTACAGAGTCCGCCATTACCACCTTCCCTGGCAGGGAATTCCACATCCTGATTGCCTTAACAGTGAAGAACCCTTTCCTCCGATGCGTTCGGAACTTTCTCTCCTCCAGTCGCAGCGAGTGCACATGTGTCATAAACTGTGTTCTTTTAATAAATAATTCCTCTGATAACTCTTTGTGATGTCCCTTTACATATTTGAAGATATTAATAATATCTCCTCTTAGGTGCCTCTTTTCTAGTGTATACATATTCAGCCTAGTAAGTCTTTCCTTATAGTCCAGTCCTTCTAGGCCTTTAATCAATTTAGTAGCTCGCCTTTGAACACTTTCGAGTTCAATGATGTCTTTTTTATACAATGGTGCCCAAAACTGAACACAATATTCCAGGTGCGGACGTACCAATGCTTTATACAGTGGCATGATTACATCCGAGCCCCTTGTCTCAATTCCCCTTTTTATGCACGCTAGCACCTTACTTGCCTTCTTTACTGCGTTTTGACATTGTGTACGGTTATTAAGCCTATTATCAATGAATACCCCCAAATCTTTTTCCAACTCTGTTTCCCCTAGGCGTTCCCCATTTAATATGTAGGATGCAAGTTTGCTTTTAGTCCCAAAATGCATAACCTTGCATTTGTCTGTATTGAACCTCATTTTCCATTTAGACGCCCAGAGTTCAAGTTTAGATAGATCATTCTGCAAGGACTCCACATCCAATTCTGAATTAATTACCTTACACAGTTTAGTATCATCTGCAAAGATTGACACTGTGCTTTCCAGGCCTATTTCTAGGTCATTGATAAATATGTTGAACAGTAGTGGTCCGAGTACGGACCATTGTGATATTCCGCTGACTACTGGGGACCAGGTTGAGGACTTCCCGTTGACCACTACTTGCTGTACCCTGCTATCCCAACCAGCTGCTTATCCATGTGCAAATAGTTTTTACTAGGCCAATCTCCTTTAATTTGATCATCAGTCTCCTGTGAGGAACTGTATCAAAGGCTTTTGCAAAATCTAGGAAGACCACATCCACTGCTTTTCCTTGATCAAGATTATTGCTCACTTCCTCGTAGAAGCTAATTAAGTTAGTCTGACATGACCTGTCCCTCACAAACCCATGCTGGTTCTTGCTAATAATCCTAGCGGACTGTAGATACTCCTGTATGCCGCCCCTTAGAATTCCTTCCAATATTTTCCCCACTATAGATGTTAAACTAACTGGTCTGTAGTTTCCCGGAAGATTTTTTGATCCCTTTTTAAATAATGGCACTACCTCAGCTATACGCCAATCCTTCGGTACCATGCCTGATCTAATTGAACTATTGAAAATCAAGTATAGGGGTCGTGCTAGTTGTGAACTAAGCTCCATAAGAACCCTCGGGTGAGATGGTTGTCCTTCTGGAAAGTTCTCCTCTCTCCACAGAGGAATGCTGTAGCTCTGACAGAGTGACCATCGGGTTCTTGGTCACCTCCCTGACTAGGGCCCTTCTCCCCCGATCGCTCAGTTTAGACGGACGGCCAGCTCTAGGAAGAGTCCTGGTAGTACCAAACTTCTTCCATTTATGGATGATGGAGGCCACTGTGCTCATTGGGACCTTCAAAGCAGCAGATATTTTTATGTACCCTTCCCCAGATTTGTGCCTCGAAACAATCCTGTCTCGGAGGTCTATAGACAATTCCTTTAACTTCATGCTTGGTTTGTGCTCAGCCATGCACTGTCAAGTGTGAGACCTTATATAGACAGGTGTGTGCCTTTCCAAATCATGTCCAATCAACTGAATTTACCATAGGTAGACTCCAATTAAGCTGTAAGAACATCTCAAGGATGATCAGTGGAAACAGGATGCACATGAGCTCAATTTTGAGCTTCATGGCAAAGGCTGTGAATACTTATGTACATGTGATTTCTTAGTTTTTTATTTTTAATAAATTTGCAAAATTCTCAAAAAATATTTTTTTACGTTGTCAATATGGGGTATTGTTTGTAGAATTTGGAGGGATGCATATACCGTAAGCATTCCCTTGACAGAAATTTCAAATTGGGTCCTATACCCAATTGAACAGTCACTCATACTGTACATAAGTATATATCCTGACCATACTTATAGTAACACATGGGCGTCCCCATCAGAATTGTGGGAGGCCGACAATTGTATGCTATATTTATTACCAGTTACTTATATAGCGCACAAATATTCCGCAGCGCTTTTACAGAAAGAATATTTGTCCATTCACATCAGTCCCTGCCCCAATGGAGCTTACAATCTATATTCCCTACCACATGTACACACAGACACATTCACGCTAGGGGTTAATTTTGTTGGGATCAAATTAACCTACCAGTATATTTTTGGATTGTGGGAGGAAACCGAAGTACCCGGAGGAACCCACGCAAGTACAGGGAGAATATACAAACTGCACACAGTTAGGCCCATGGTAGGAATCGAACCTATGACCTCAGTGCTGTGAGGCAGTAATTCTAACCATTACACCATCTGCACATAGTGATATGTAATATGTGGATCACTATTAAAATGTACACTTAAGAGCTTGTGCATTTGTATTTGACCTAGTCAAAACAGTATCCAATGCTAATTGCATTCATAATGTTAATAGCAAGACTACAGTATATACCATGGATCAGGTAAGATGCGTACTGGCCAGAAATATTTGAATAAATTGTCCTCAGCTCACAAGTGTCATGATGTGCAATGCACAAATCTATTCTTTGTCACTACATTATTATCCGGTTTTGTCTGATCACTATATATATATAAGAAACTGTTAATAAATAAATACATTTAGATTTAAGTTTGAACACAACCCACCCAAATCTAATCTCTCTGTTCTGCACATGTTACATCTGCCCCATGTGCAGTGCAATATGGTTTTGCCCAGTTGCTAACTTTGTTGGTTTGCTGACAAATCTGAATAACCCTCTTTATCGCCGATCAGTAACATAATATTTTACACAACAAATTCTTTTGCTTGAGGTCATAGCAGATTTTTATATACTTATTAACCTAAACGGTGGCTAACTATACACATCTAAAATGCCATGAAACACCACTCTTCACCACTATACAGTATAGTAGACAATGTCCAAGTATACAATGACAGAGATGTACAATGCATTTACATGTACATGCGGCTTGTGTATGTAAAGAAGAGGCAGGCATACTGTGTAAGGAGGGAGAAAGTAACTCATCTGGTGAATTCCAAATTCTTCTCGCTCTCTCAATGTGGAGAGATCTTGAAGTTAATGAGGGGGTGTTGAATTTGTGCATCAACTTAACTGGATATCTCCCACAGTACAACAATGTGAAAACTGGCAGTGATTTATAAGTATGCTTGGGGAGAAACTTGCAGTATAGGAATAAATCTGCATATGAGAGAAGAGGACAGGGTCTTTATTGTTCCACTCAGAGGTAAGACATTTCTGCAGAGAAAGACTTAGCGTAAAAGCAGAACTATGAGACCCAGCTGATCAGAGCTGTGGATTAGAGCCACCTAAATGCTCAATTCATAATTACTATCTCTCTTAGTTATGATGTGTCTGATATTTCCTGTTTCACAACTAGACAGACACTAAGCTTAGCCGACACATGCTCAGAGGCAAAATTCTTTTTATTTGACACAAATACTATATTTAGAATATCAGCATACATTTTAAAAAAAATACTGAAAAACTATCTAGAAATGTCCCAGACTGTATTACAATTAACCACATTGATTTATTTATGAATTCAAAATTGAAATCTAAATGTTGTGTCTTGTTTGGTAATAAGCATCTAAGTGTACAAATAAAATATAACATTAAAATGTTTGTTTTCTCTTACAGAGTGACATCAGAAACAAAGGTGAGGTTTCCTTTCTTATTAAAGCATCACTTACAGTGACCAAAGATTTTCAGCATCAGAAAGGACATCTGTTCCCAGCAACGAAAGAGTTAATCTGAGGAATTTAGTGAACACTGATTCTGTCTGTCTTGCTGTCCCTGGCTCATACAGTAAGATCTCCTTTCTCAGAAGTAGAGGGTCCAGACCGACAACACCTTCTCTTTTTGTGATCTACAATTTACCAAAGCCACACAATGAGATGCACTTGCACACTTCCCTTGCTTTATACTCTGTGCTTTCTAGGTTCATCAATACAAGGCTCTCATGTATCACAGAGCAAAGACTTGTACGTTCATCCTACAGAAGAAGTCAGTCTACTCTCACAGAGTCTTCTCCAGATTGGGACAGGATTAAAGAGAGAGATTAACCATACAAAAGTGCAAATCAACAGCATTCTCCTGCAACTGAATCATTTTAACACATCTCTGGCATTACTGTCTAGGCAAATAACCCAAGCTAGTAAACTTGGAGAAGAGCTTGACACAAAGACAAGAAGCTCTGAAGATTATGATAAGATATATGAGGCTCTCACTGCCATATATGAAGAGCTTTTTAAGATGCAGGCAGAAGGAGCATCTCTAGATAACAAGATCAGACCTCTGGAAAGAAGGATACAGACAGCTCTTGACAAAAGAGATGAGGTGAGAGGAGTTCTCAGCATATTTTATATTTTGCAGATTCTATGGTCACTTTCATTAAAGACCTTTGTTATCACATGGTGACATACAGTTGAAACTTTAGTATCTTGATACACTGGGACATTAAAATGGCAAATAAGACTCAAGCAACAGCTTGTCAGCGAAAATCATTTGATAACAATATTTGTATATTTGTTGTCCTACTCACTGTTATTGAGTTTTATTTAATTTGAAATTGCTTTATAATATAACTTGTATCAGTAAAGTATGTACTAGATGCAAAATAATTCAGATGTTAAACATTTTTTTTTAAATAAGTATTGAATTGAATCATGCACTATTGATATACCAATGTACTGTGTGTAGTCAGTTACCATTTAGAAGATGTCTCAGTCTAGACTGTGATAATAATACTGACACCTACAGCTTTCACTGAGGTACTGCACATCATATTCATGTTTTGTTATGCTGTTCTATTTTTAGTAATGGCACAACAACTAAAATGTTTGCCTACAATGGAGGTTTAGTCCTGAACACTGATTAGTTTAATGAAACAAAATGTAAGCTATACTAAATGTTCATATACATAACTAAGTTAAATTTTCTTACAATTGCTCAGATCTGTTGACTTCCATAAGTTAATTGGTTCAAATATGACTTTTACAATTAGCTTTCCTTGACACAGTTATCCATTGAAAGACAAAATATAAAAATCGATGCTCTTCAGGAAATAGTGGACAGTCATCAAGACCACATCAATGCTCAAGAAGAAAAAATTCAACGATTGCTGAAGAAGGTAATTGAAAAATATTGTAATGTACCAATAAAGAAATAATAGTGGATATTTAACAAAACTTGGAGAGAGATAAAGTGGAGGGAGAAAGTGTCAAACAATCAGCTCCTAACAGTCATATTCAGAAGGGCAACAGCCGAGCCAGGCCCAGGTTATTAGGTTATCGGAGGGGGCGTGCCCAATGCAGAGAGGTGTGGCCAGCTCCCCTCCTTTTGAAATATAAAAAAATAAAAAAGGTGTCGGTGCTGCACACATGAAGGGGTTACTTGGTGAGCAGCAGGGAGGTGGCACGTCACACATGGAGAGAGAACACTGCTGCAGCTGCCTCTCTCCCCAGCGCAGCGCTGGGGAGAGAGGCTGCCGCTGCAGCAGTGTACTCTCTCTCCCAGCTGTTTACAATGGAGAAGGAGGGGGCAGCCGGGTAAAGAGTTACCCCCCCCCCCACCCTCTTGGCGCTACTGGTCATATTACAGGCTGTGTTTGAAAAATGACAGTTAGGAGCTGATTGGTTGGTACTTTATCTCCCTCGACTTTATATCTCTCCAGGCTTTGACACATTGGAACGAATGTAAGAGCGGGCGATATGGGGGAGAAGCGGTATCACCGCATGTTATGTGTGCTATACTGCTTCTCCCCCATGTAAGAAGGCTGCGGAGAGTGCACAGTCTAAAAGACAGCAGACCGATATGTGAGGGTAATGTATGAATGGTCAGCATCACTGACTGTTCCGACAGCTGCAGGTGGTGATACCTATAGACCACAGCAGGGACAGAGCTGTCCCTGGCAGTGGCGGGTGCCGGCTCCGGAGTGTGCAGGGGATCTTGCGTGAGTATATATATATATTAGGCTACTGGCTGGAAAGCATGCTTGAATTATTGTTAAGGATCTTGCATACCTGTGACTTTCATAGACAATATTGTTTCAGTGCACTAAATGTCTTTTAAAATCCATCCAGGCGGCAAGCAATGTTGCCCAATGACACACAATCAGATTATAATTTAGTGTGGCCAAACGGAAAAGAGTTTAATTGGCTTAAAATGTACATCTGGAAATCCTTTATATCAAACTTCCTGAGTCTGTAATATTTGCACACATTAATTGTTGTACTGCAGAAATATAATTTATACAATTTTATTCCTAGTAACTTCGTGAATGCAAAGTCTGATGTTTAGAGACAGTAATTCTCAGTATTAAAATATGAACCCCCTGGTACACATGACACTTACTTGTATTTCAACAACTAGGGGGGAAATTTACTGATAATAATTTTTAGCTGCACTCCATGACCGAAGAGTTAATTAAAAAAAATGGTGTGGGTTCCCACTTCCCCAAAAGAGAAACCAGCACTGGGATCTGGGAGCCAGTCCTGGTTCAAGAAATATGGAGAAATGGAGAACTGGCATGGGTGTCTCCCGTATTTCATTGAACCAACACCGGCCACGGTCCTGGTTTCAGAAATACGGGAGAAAACTAGGGTAAAGCTTCTGGCTAACCCTGGAACTCCTGGGTGGTTGGTAACGAGTTGATAGCAACCGCATGCTGCTATCTGGAGAACCACAAGTACCAGCTTGCGGATCATTGAGGCAGTGCCGTGACTACACATTTTTTTGCCCTGTACCAGAAAGAGAATTGGTCCCTCTCCACATATTTGAAACAGAGATAGTGCACCGCAGGCACACGCCATAAAATAAAGGGGCGTGACTTCAAAGTTAAGGGGCATGGGAACAGAATAATACCAATTCACATTACACCGCACAGTAATGTCCATTATTCACATTATATCACACAGTAATACCACTTATACACGTTACACCTGACCACACAGTAGTGTCCATTATTCACATTACACCAAACAGTAGTCCCCTTATACACGTTACACCAGACAGCAGAGCCCTTTATAAACATTACACCACAGTAAAGCCCCTCCTCATCTTGATCATTTCTCCTCCTAATTCATCATCATTCCTTCATCTCCTCATTCCCACCCCTCCCCACCCCATCCATGGAACTGCAGTGCTGCTAACCTCATTCCTTTTCCTCCTCTCTCACCCCCCTTGCCACCTCTTCTCCTGACAGCGACTCCAGCTCAGTGCTTAGTGTGTTGAGCCTGTCACTGAGCGCAACTGAGTGCAATTCTTACGATCAATTCTTGTCCTCTGCGGTGTAAAAGCTAATATATATCTATAATTTGAATGCTCCTGTTCCATAGTATAACTAAATTTAGTAGGCCTATTAAAATAAGATTTTACTTACCGGTAAATCTATTTCTCGTAGTCCGTAGTGGATGCTGGGGACTCCGAAAGGACCATGGGGAATAGACGGGCTCCGCAGGAGACATGGGCACTTTAAGAAAGAATTTAGATTCTGGTGTGCTCTGGTTCCTCCCTCTATGTCCCTCCTCCAGACCTCAGTTAGAGAAACTGTGCCCGGAAAAGCGGACAGTACCAGGAAAGGATTTTGGTAATCCAGGGCAAGATTCATACCAGTCACACCAATCACACCGTATAACTTGTGATAAACTTACCCAGTCAACAGTATGAACAACAACAGAGCATCAGTTCAAACCTGATGCAACAATAACATAGCCCTTATTGCAGCAATAACTATATACAAGTATTGCAGAAGAAGTCCGCACTTGGGACGGGCACCCAGCATCTACTACGGACTACGAGAAATAGATTTACCGGTAAGTCAAATCTTATTTTCTCTAACGTCCTAGTGGATGCTGGGGACTCCATAAGGACCATGGGGATTATACCAAAGCTCCAAACGGGCGGGAGAGTGCGGATGACTCTGCAGCACCGAATGAGCAAACACAAGGTCCTCCTCAGCCAGGGTATCAAACTTGTAGAACTTTGCAAAAGTGTTTGAACCTGACCAAATAGCCGCTCGGCACAGCTGTAATGCCGAGACCCCTCGGGCAGCCGCCCAAGTAGAGCCCACCTTCCTAGTGGAATGGGCTTTAACTGATTTTGGCAGCGGCAATCCAGCCGCAGAATGAGCCTGCTGAATCGTGTTACAGATCCAGCGAGCAATAGTTTGCTTTGAAGCAGGCGCACCAAGCTTGTTGGAAGCATACAGGATAAACAAAGAGTCTGTTTTCCTGACTGTAGCCGTTCTGGCTACATAAACCTTCAAAGCCCTGACCACATCAAGCAACTCGGAATCCTCCAAGTCAGTAGTAGCCACAGGCACCACAATAGGTTGGTTTATATGAAAAGATGAAACCACTTTTGGCAGGAATTGTGAACGGGTCCGCAACTCTGCTCTATCCGCATGGAAAACCAGATAGGGGCTTTTATGTGACAAAGCCACTAATTCTGACACACGCCTAGCCGAAGCCAAGGCTAGTAGCATGACCACCTTCCACGTGAGATATTTCAATTCCACCGTTTTGAGTGGTTCAAACCAGTGGGATTTCAGGAAACTCAACACCACGTTAAGATCCCAAGGTGCCACTGGGGGCACAAAAGGGGGCTGAATATGCAGCACTCCCTTCACAAACGTCTGAACTTCAGGTAGAGAAGCCAGCTCTTTTTGAAAGAAAATGGATAGGGCCGAAATCTGAACCTTAATGGAACCCAATTTTAGGCCCAAAGTCACTCCTGACTGTAGGAAGTGAAGGAAACGGCCCAGCTGGACTTCCTCCGTAGGGGCATTCCTGGCCTCACACCAAGCAACATATTTTCGCCATATACGGTGATAATGTTGAGCTGTCACGTCCTTCCTAGCCTTTATCAGCGTAGGAATGACCTCATCCGGAATGCCTTTTTCCGCTAGGATCCGGCGTTCAACCGCCATGCCGTCAAACGCAGCCGCGGTAAGTCTTGGAACAGACAGGGCCCTTGTTGCAACAAGTCCTGTCTTAGAGGATGAGGCCATGGGTCCTCTGTGAGCATTTCTTGCAGATCTGGATACCAAGTCCTTCTTGGCCAATCCGGAACAATGAGTATTGTTCTCACTCCTCTTTTTCTTATGATTCTCAACACCTTGGGTATGAGAGGAAGAGGAGGAAATACATAGACCGATTGGAACACCCACGGTGTCACCAGGGTGTCTACAGCTATCGCCTGAGGGTCTCTTGACCTGGCGCAATACCTCTGTAGTTTCTTGTTGAGGCGGGATGCCATCATGTCCACCTGTGGCAGTTCCCACCGACTTGCAATCTGTGCGAAGACTTCTTGATGAAGTCCCCACTCCCCCGGGTGGAGGTCGTGCCTGCTGAGGAAGTATGCTTCCCAGTTGTCTACCCCCGGGATGAACACTGCTGACAGTGCGCTTACGTGATTCTCCGCCCAGCGAAGAATTCTGGTGGCTTCCGCCATCGCCACCCTGCTCCTTGTGCCGCCCTGTCGGTTTACATGAGCCACAGCGGTGATGTTGTCTGACTGAATCAGAACCGGTTGACCGCGAAGCAGGGTCTCTGCTTGACGTAGGGCGTTGTAAATTGCCCTTAGTTCCAGGATGTTGATGTGAAGGCAAGTCTCCTGACTTGACCACAGCCCTTGGAAATTTCTTTCCTGTGTGACTGCTCCCCACCCTCGGAGGCTTGCATCCGTGGTCACCAGGACCCAGTCCTGAATGCCGAATCTGCGGCCCTAGAGAAGGTGAGCACTCTGCAGCCACCACAGGAGAGACACCCTGGCCCTGGGGGATAGGGTGATTAACCGATGCATCTGAAGATGTGATCCGGACCATT
The DNA here is from genome assembly GCF_028390025.1 of Pseudophryne corroboree. Classification (NCBI taxonomy): domain Eukaryota; kingdom Metazoa; phylum Chordata; class Amphibia; order Anura; family Myobatrachidae; genus Pseudophryne; species Pseudophryne corroboree. Next base: position 515,851,976 of record NC_086444.1, on the reverse strand, counting down.
TGTCCAGTAAGTCCCATTGAAAGGTCCTCGCATGGAACCTGCCAAAGGGAATGGCCTCGTATGATGCCACCATCTTTCCCAGGACTCGAGTGCAGTGATGCACCGACACCTGTTTTGGTTTTAATAGGTCCCTGACCAGTGTCATGAGTTCCTGAACTTTCTCTATCGGGAGATAAACCCTCTTCTGGTCTGTGTCCAGAATCATGCCCAGGAAAGGCAGACGAGTCGTAGGAACCAACTGCGACTTTGGAATATTTAGAATCCAGCCGTGTTGCCGTAACACTTCCAGAGAACGTGCTACGCTGATCAGCAACTGCTCTCTTGACCTCGCTTTTATGAGGAGATCGTCCAAGTATGGGATAATTGTGACCCCTTGCTTCCGCAGGAGTACCATCATTTCCGCCATTACCTTGGTAAATATTCTCGGAGCCGTGGAGAGACCAAACGGCAACGTCTGAAATTGGTAATGACAATCCTGTACCACAAATCTGAGGTACGCCTGATGAGGTGGATAAATGGGGACATGAAGGTATGCATCCTTTATGTCCAGAGACACCATAAAATCCCCCCTTCCACCGCTCTCAGCGATTCCATCTTGAACCGGAACCTTTTCAGGTACATGTTCAGGGATTTTAAATTCAATATGGGTCTGACCGAACCGTCCGGTTTCGGTACTACAAACATGATCGAATAATAACCCTTTCCTTGTTGAAGGAGGGGAACCTTGACCACCACCTGTTGAAGATACAATTTGTGAATTGCAGTTAACACTATTTCCCTCTCTAAGGGGGAAGCTGGCAGGGCCGATTTGAGGTATCGGTGAGGGGGCATCTACTTGAATTCCAGCTTGTAATCCCTGAGACACAATATCTATTGCCCAGGGATCCAACTGGGAGTGAACCCACTTGTGGCTGAAATTTCGGAGACGCGCCCCCACCGGGCCTAGCTCCGCCTGTGGAGCCCCAGCGTCATGCTGTGGATTTAGTGGAAGCCGGGGAGGACTTCTGTTCCTGGGAACTAGCTGTGTTGTGCAGCTTCTTTCCTCTGCCCTTGCCCCTGGCAAGAAAGGACGCACCTCGGACTTTCTTGTTTTTCTGTGATCGAAAGGACTGCATTTGGTAATACGGTGCTCTCTTAGGCTGTGAGGAAACATATGGCAAAAAATTTGACTTTCCATCCGTAGCTGTGGAGACCAGGTCCGAGAGACCCTCCCCAAACAAGTCCTCACCCTTGTAAGGTAAAACCTCCATGTGCCTTTTTGAGTCGGCATCACCTGTCCATTGCCGAGTCCACAGGACCCTTCTGGCAGAAATCGACATAGCATTTATTCTAGAACCTAGTAGGCTAATGTCTCTTTGAGCATCTCTCATATAAAGGACAGCGTCTTTAATATGCCCCAGGGTCATTAATATAGTATCCTTGTCTAAGGTATCAAGTTCCTCAGATAAGGTATCCGTCCATGCTGCTACAGCACTACACACCCAGGCCGACGCGATTGCCGGCCTCAGTAAGGTACCTGAATGTGTATAAATAGACTTCAGGATACCCTCCTGTTTTCTATCAGCAGCATCTTTGAGGGTAGCCGTATCCTGTGACGGCAGGGCCACCTTCTTGGATAAGCGTGTCAAAGCTTTGTCCACCCTAGGGGAGGATTCCCAGCGTAACCTGTCCGTTGGCGGGAAAGGATACGCCATAAGAATCCTTTTGGAAATCTGCAGTTTTTTATCTGGAGATTCCCAAGCCTTTTCACATAACTCATTGAGCTCGTGTGAGGGGGGAAAAGTTACCTGCGGCTTCTTTTCCCCATACATATGAACCCTCCTGTCAGGGACTGGGGTTTCCTCTGTGATGTGCAACACATCCTTAATAGCTATAATCATATAACGGATGGATTTAGCCAATCTTGGCTGTAACTTTGCATCATCGTAATCGAAACTGGAGTCAGAATCCATGTCGGTATCCGTGTCAATAATTTGGGATAGTGGGCGCTTCTGAGACCCTGTCGGCCTCTGCGACATAGGATCAGGCATGGGTTGGGACCCTGACTGTCCTGAGGCTTCAGCTTTTTCTAACCTTTTATGTAAGGAATTAACATTATCATTTAAAACCTTCCACATATCCATCCAATCAGGTGTCGGTGCCGTCGGCAGAGACACCACATTCATTTGCTCCCGCTCTGCTTCCACATAGCCTTCCTCATCAGACATGTCGACACAAGCGTACTGACACACCACACACACAGGGAATGCCCTTTTTGAAGACAGTTCCCCCACAAGGCCCTTTGGTGAGACAGAGAGAGAGTATGCCAGCACACACCCCAGCGCTATATAACCCAGGAATAACACAGTAACTTAATGTTAACCCAGTAGCTGCTGTATATTGTGTTTTTAGCGCCTATTTATGTGCCCCCCCTCTCTTTTTACCCTTTTCTACCGCGAACTGCAGGGGAGAGCCTGGGGAGCTTCTTCTCAGCGGAGCTGTGGAGAGAAAATGGCGCTGGTGAGTGCGGAGGGAGAAGCCCCGCCCCCTCGACGGCGGGCTTCTGTCCCGCTAAAATCCATCTCTTTGTGGCGGGGGCTCATACATATATACAGTGCCCAACTGTATATATGAGTACTTTTGCCAACAGAGGTCCATATGCTGCCCAGGGCACGCGCCCCCCCCCCCCCCCCCTGCACCCTTACAGTGACCGGAGTATGTGAGGTGTGTTTGGAGCAAAGGCGCACAGCTGCAGTGCTGTGCGTTACCTCATGTGAAGAACGGAGGCTTCTGCCGCCGATTTCGAAGTCTTCTTGCTTCTCATACTCACCCGGCTTCTGTCTTCCGGCTCTGCGAGGGGGACGGCGGCGCGGCTCCGGGATCGGACGACGAGGGTGAGATCCTGTGTACGATCCCTCTGGAGCTAATGGTGTCCAGTAGCCTCAGAAGCAGGACCTAGCGTCAAAGAGTAGGGCTGCTTCTCTCCCCTCTGTCCCACGATGCAGGAAGTCTGTTGCCAGCAGAGTTCGCTGAAAATAAAAAACCTAACAAAATACTTTCTTACAGCAAGCTCAGGAGAGCTCACTGAACAGCACCCAGCTCGTCCGGGCACAGATTCAAACTGAGGTCTGGAGGAGGGACATAGAGAGAGGAGCCAGAGCACACCAGAATCTAAATTCTTTCTTAAAGTGCCCATGTCTCCTGCGGAGCCCGTCTATTCCCCATGGTCCTTACGGAGTCCCCAGCATCCAATAGGACGTTAGAGAAAATTGTGATTCTAGTAGTGAAATGTCTATTTAGGCTGTCCTGCATATCCCTTTGATGCCTGATCTTCAGCCCCTTGACTGAAAACCCCAACACTAACAATGGAGCCATGGCTGACGCCATAGCTGCCATAATGGTAGCAATGGGGGACACTGTAGTACCTGGCAGCACTGAAACACCAACTGTCGGCAACTGAGTTGATGCAGGAGGGGCCACGAGGAGCAAGAAAGGGCCTGCTGCAGCACCTGCCCCCATCAGGGCAGAAGTCTGCTGTACATGCACCTGGGCACGTCCGGGTGAGCCAAAAGCTTTGCACCTGCTGCGCCCCCCCCCCTCCCCAGACCAATCAGCATATCTAGCAGCAGACCCCCTCATCCCCCCCAAGGTGCCAGACACCACCAGAGGAGGGTTCATCATTGCCCTTTGGCAGGATACCTGATACACATGACCAGGCTCCCCTGCAGAGTCTCCTAATCGCAAGGACTCAGAGCCAGAGCTGGAGGAAAGAGCTACAGCATTGCATGATCAGTGATGTACCCATGACACTCGTATGGCTCTGTGCGAAGAGGAGATATACGTCTATACACATATGGCTCCTATAGGTCCGGCTGGGTTGGGTAACTGTTTTTTTATTTTTAATGCTCTGGGATGCCTACCTAGATAAGAGGTCTGATCGTCGCAAGGATAGGTGAGTATGGATTCATTCCCCCATGTATCAGATTCTACTTGGACAAGTGGTCCGATCAGCACTAAGAATAAGGTGAGTACATGCAAGTGTGTTTATTAAAGGTATACTGTGTACCATCACTGTTTTAATATTTTTTTTATAGGGGGGGTTTAGGTATCCAGCAGGCCCTTAATACCCTGCATGCTGGTACTTGAGGTTCTTCAAGTACTGGCATGCAGGGGAAGCTTGCTGGAACCTGTAGTCCTTCTGTAAATAGTATTCTAACTTTAACAGATTGCTATAAACTCAGCACCCCCTGCCCAGGGGTGCCAGGGATAGCCCTGGGCTTCACCCTAGCCCTGGGGATCTACTTTCCGAGTAATCCCAAGGCCAGGGTAACTAGTTAGGGGCCAAATGCGTTGGCCGGGGGACCCTATCAAGTGTATCTCCTGATGTGGGATTACCCCCCTGCTAGTAAGAGCACGGTGCTGGTGGTTGGAAATATGGGTGAGCCAATACACATTTTTTCCCACATATTTCCCACAGAGCCAGGTGCCAGATTTGCTTTTGGGGGGACAGACACCACACCTTTTTTTTAATAATTAACTCGTTATTTTGCTAAAAACACAAACGCCTACAGAAATCTCACTGATCCATGCATGCTACACAGCAAATATGCTTGCTAAAAGCAAGTGCATTGATTTGGTGCATTGAAGTCCGATTTTGGTGTCACTTTGAGCGTTTCTTAGTAAATTCGCGATTTGTGTTGGTACCAATGTTATTTTGACAATGTTTGTTCAATGGTTATTTGCCATGATTTGGTCTTTGAAGTTGAGTTTGACATGAAATTTGCATGCAAATAGGCCCTTAGTCAATTTGCGATTAGCATGATCGAAAATAATAGCAAAATCTGGCCAAAACGATTGTTAGTAAATTCCCTCCCTGCTGTAAATACACTGGAGTACTTTGCATGCTGTAGATAATTCCTAACATTCAAATTACAATACAGACCACCTCAAGAAACCTGAAGGACAAAAAAAGACGCAATCTAGGTGCCCCGGAGAAAAGTAAAGCTTGAAAAAACAAGATTTATGGTAAGAACTTACCTTTGTTAAATCTCTTTCTGCAAGGTACACTGGGCTCCACAGGGAATAACATCGGGGGTGTAGAGTAGGATCTTGATCCAAGGCACCAACAGGCTCAATGCTTTGACCTTCTTCCCAAGATGCATAGCACCACCTCCTCGATAACCCCGCCTCCGTGCACAGGAGCTCAGTTTTTGTTAACCAGTCCCATGCAGTAGCAGGTAAAAGAGACGACAATCGTTAGTAGCCACATACACCACTCACTCACGACAGGAGAGGGTATCAGCGGCTAATGCCATACCAACCCAAAGAAGCTAAGTGCGTCAGGGTGGGCGCCCTGTGGAGCCCAGTGTACCTCGCAGAAAGAGATTTAACAAAGGTAAGTTCTTACCATAAATCTCGTTTTCTGCTGCGGGGTACACTGGGCTCCACAGAGAATAACATGTCCTAAAGCAGTTCCTTATGGGAGGGAACGCAGTGTAGCGGGTGCAAGAACCCGGTGTCCAAAGGAAGCATCCTGGGAGGCGGAAGTATCGAAGGCATAGAACCTTATGAACGTGTTCACTAAGGACCACGTAGCCGCCTTGCACAATTGTTCAAGAGTCGCACCATGGCGGGCTGCCCAGGAAGGTCCAACGGACCAAGTAGAATGGGCCTTAATGGTAGCAAGAGCTGGAAGACCAGACTGTACATAAGCATGTGCAATCACCATTCTAATCCATCTGGCCAAGTTCTGCTTGCTAGCAGGCCAGCCACGTTTGTGAAAACCAAACAGTACGAAGAGAGAGTCAGACTTCCGAATGGAAGCAATTCTCTTCACATAGATACGGAGAGCCCGTACCACGTTCAAAGACCGCTCTTTGGAAGACAACTCAGAAGAATTAAAGGCAGAAACCACAATCTCCTGGTTAAGGTGGAAGGAAGACACCACCTTAGGTAGATAACCAGGGCGCGTTTTAAGAACCGCCCGATCACTGTGAAAAAAAAATCAGATAGTGGTACCTACAGGATAAGGCACCCAAGACTGAAACACATATAGCAGAAGCAATCGCTAGCAGAAACAAGACCTTAAGGGAAAGCCACTTAAGATCCTCAGATGCAAGAGTGTCACAACTGAGGGCCTGAGCTGACGGGAGGCAGCCTCAGTTGTAGGGGCTGAGATGTAACGGAACCTGGGAGGTTGTATCAGACCCCTAGACATGTAAGTAACATGTAGAATAACTGCCCGAAGGCGTGACCACGACAACCAGGATAAAAGTCAATGATGTTTATTATGACAAACTCCGTAACACAGCAGCAGTAAAGGAAACATAAAAGTCAACAGAGGATAAATACAATTCCTGGGTACTACAGGGTGGCAAGGGCCACAGGCACTGGTAGGGTGAGACAGTTCTTATAATCTTCTAGTTGGAAAGTCCTTACCAGACCTGACTGTAGCAATGGAGAGAACCCAGGATCGTACCAGCTGGTGTTCCAGGAAAGGCTGGGTTGCTGAAGATAAAAACGGCTGCTGTGGATACTGGCTGGAACCAGACTGTTGTTGGTATGGAGTGGATACTGGCTGGAACCAGTTAAATAATAAACGAACTTGAGAGCGATTAAATAATAATGAAGTTTGGAGTTTGAGAGCGGTGAAATAATAATACCGGTGGAGAGTGGTAAACTGCAGAAAGGACACCGGCCCTTTAAGAGAAGCTGTACACTGCTGGAAGCTGGGCTGGAAGCAGGTGATTGATGAAGTTTGGAGTTTGAGAGCGGTGAAATAATAATACCGGTGGAGAGTGGTAAACTGCAGAAAGGACACCGGCCCTTTAAGAGAAGCTGTACACTGCTGGAAGCTGGGCTGCAAGCAGGTGATTGTTGTAACTGGAAATAGGTGAGTCCAGAATGGATCGGAGAGTCAGGCTACACCGCAGATGGAATGCTGGTGCGGGTCTCTATAGCAGAAGTCTGGAGACAGGAGCTGGAACCTGGAAGACAACCACAGGAGAGAGACAAACTGGAACTAGGTTAGACAACCAAAGCACTGACGCCTTCCTTGCTCAGGCACAGCTTACTTATACCTGCAGCAAGGAAGGGGTTGGCTAGGCAATTATGCAAATCAACAATACAGACAGCAGATTGGTGGAAATGCTCAGATGACAAAATCCAAGATGGCTGCGCCCATGCAGACACTTGGAGGGAAGTTTGGTTTGTAATCCATGTGAGAATTGAAACAGTAATGGCGACGCCGGCCACAGGAGACAGGAGACGCCAGACTGACAAGCGCACATTTAACCACGCGGGCACACCGGAGGCCGCGGCTGATGAAATCACCACTCTGACATTCTGCATGTGGAAACTCAGGAACAGCGGGATCCGGTCCTGGAACGCTGAGCCAGCCTTAGGAGGCATCTGAAGGGTAAGTAATGGCGTCCAGATACCCGGATCGTGACAGCACCCCCCCCTTTAGGAGTGGCCCCAGGACACTTCTTAGGCTTTAAAGGAAACTTTGCGTGGAAATTTCGGACCAAGGCAGGAGCATGGACGTCTGAGGCATTGGTCCAAGAGCGTTCTTCACGAATATAGCCCTTCCAGTCAATGAGGTATTGTAACTGACCGTAACGGAAACGTGAGTCCAAAATCTTGGCCACCTCGTACTCGACTCCCCGTTGAGTCTGAACTTTGGGAGCTGGAGGAAGTGCGGAATGAAACCGATTCAGGATCAGCGGTTTCAACAAAGAAACATGAAATGTCCTGGGTATTTTCAAGAAGGATGGTAACTGTAACCTGTAGGCAACAGGATTGATGACTTGTTCAATCTTGAAGGGTCCGATGTAGCGAGGTGCAAATTTCATGCTGGGAACTCTCAACCTCAAATTCTTCGTGGACAGCCACACACGATCACCCACCTTGAGAGCAGGAACCGCTCTACGCTTTCTATCGGCAAACTTCTTATACCTGAATGAGGCTTTAAGCAGGGCTGCGCGGACGTTCCTCCAGTTATTTGAAAACTGACGCAAGGTGACATCCACTGCTGGAACAGAAGTTGCAGGAAGCGGTTGGAATTCTGGGACTTTAGGGTGGAATCCATAATTAATGAAGAATGGTGTAGAAGAAGATGAGGAATGGTATTGATTGTTGTGGCTGAACTCGGCCCAAGGAAGGAGTTGAACCCAGTCATCTTGAGAGGAAGACACATATATACGGAGGAAGGCCTCCAAGTCCTGATTCACCCTCTCGGTTTGACCATTGGTCTGAGGATGGTAAGCCGTGGAAAACTTTAACTTGACTTGGAGGGCTTGACACAAACTTCGCCAAAATTTGGCTACAAATTGTACTCCACGATCCGAGATGATCTCTTCAGGAAGACCGTGAAGTCGGAAGATCTCTTGTATAAACACTTGAGCCAACTTGGAAGCTGACGGAAGACCGGTGAGAGGGATGAAATGTGCCATCTTGGTGAACCGGTCAACTACCACCCAGATGGTATTAAACTTGTTGCAGATAGGTAGATCGGAAACAAAGTCCATCGACAAATGGGTCCAAGGTCGACGGGGAACAGATAATGGAACCAGTTGCCCCGCAGGCGACTGGCGGGAGACTTTGTGTTGGGCACACTTTGGGCAGGAGGCAATAAATTCCATAACGTCCTTCTTCAGAGTTGGCCACCAGTAGGACCTAGAAATAAATTCAAGGGTTTTCTGAATGCCTGTATGTCCAGCAAAACGGGAAGCATGGGCCCAATGCATGAGCTTCTTCCTTAGAACTGGCTTAACAAAACTTTTCCCTGGTGGAGGCGTAGAGTCCATCCCTACCGTGGAGAATGCCAACGGATTAATAATAGGATGCTTGTCTGCAGACTCGGACTCATTTTCTTGCTCCCATGAGCGGGAAAGGGCATCGGCCTTACGATTCTGAGAACCCGGACAGAACTGGAGTTTAAAGTCAAAATTAGAGAAGAAAAGTGCCCATCTGGCCTGACGAGGATTCAAACATTGTGCGCCTTTGAGATATAAAAGATTTTTGTGGTCGGTAAGAATGGTGATTGAGTGGGAAGCTCCCTCCAACAGGTATCTCCACTCCTCCAGAGCGAGCTTGATGGCTAGCAACTCCTGATCGCCAATGGCATAGTTGCGCTCAGCTGGGGAGAACTTCCGGGAGAAGAAACTGCAAGGATGTAGATGTCCATCTTTGGCCCTCTGGGATAACACTGCTCCTACTCCAACGGAGGAGGCATCTACCTCTAAGATAAAAGGAGAGTCGGTGTCGGGCTGTTTCAGAACTGGTGCAGAGATGAACCGTTGCTTCAGAAGGTGAAAGGCCTGTGTAGCTTCCTCGGACCACTTGGACGGATTAGCACCTTTCTTGGTTAATGCAGTGATAGGCGCCACAATGGTGGAAAAGTCTCGTATAAATTTTCTATAATAATTGGCGAACCCTAAGAACCTCTGGACCCCTTTGAGGCTTAAGGGTATAGGCCAATTCTGGATTGCTTGGAGTTTCTCAGGATCCATCTCTAGTCCGAAACCGGACACAATGTAACCTAGAAACGGAATGGTTTTAACTTCAAACACACACTTCTCCAATTTACAATAGAGGTGATTGACACGGAGACGGGAAAGAACCTCTTTTACCCAGAAACGATGATCTTCGAGATTATTAGCAAAGATGAGGATGTCGTCTAGATAAACCACGACATGGCGGTACAAGATGTCCCTGAAAATCTCATTCACGAAGTGCTGGAAGACTGCTGGAGCATTGCTCAATCCGAAGGGCATGACGAGGTACTCATAATGTCCGTCACGGGTGTTAAAGGCGGTCTTCCACTCGTCACCCTCACGGATTCGGATGAGATTGTAGGCACCCCTCAAGTCCAGCTTTGTGAAAATAGTTGCACCACTAACTCTATCAAAGAGCTCGGTAATCAGGGGTAAAGGGTATCGGTTCTTGACGGTAATGTCGTTCAGACCTCTGTAGTCGATGCACGGACGCAGACCACCGTCTTTCTTCTTAACGAAGAAGAAGCCTGCGCCGGCTGGAGAAGAAGATGGTCGGATGAAACCCTTCGCCAGGTTCTCTTTGTTGTACTCTTCCATGGAGTGTGTCTCAGGCAGAGACAACGGATAAGTTCGGCCTCGCGGTGGAACCTTCCCTGGAATGAGGTCGATTGGGCAGTCCCATTCTCTATGAGGAGGAAGGATATCAGCAGAGGCTTTACTGAACACGTCCGTGAAGTCTTGATATGGAGGAGGCGGAACATCAGATGACCTGGGGAAGGAAGAACAAACAGGAAGAACTTTGGCTAAACAAGTCTCAGCACAGGAGGGACCCCATGCCAGTATTTGCGTAGTCGTCCAGTCAATTGATGGGTTGTGGAGACGGAGCCATGGAAGGCCTAAAACCACTGGATGTGTGGCTCTTGGAATCACTAAAAAAGAAATATACTCAGAATGAAGAACTCCCACTCTCAGACGAACTGGAAGAGTCCTTAAGGAAATGACTGCGTCAAAAATCTTGCTGCCATCCACGGCAGTCAAAGAGATGGACGAGGACAGTCTCTCGGTGGGTAGGGACCACCGTTTAACATAAGCTTCGGTTATGAAATTCCCAGCTGCTCCGGAATCAAGGAGGGCAATGACGTTCCTGTAACGTTGAGCAATTTGGAGCGACACTGGGAGGTTACAGTCATGAGGAGATGGAGAGGAGATCATTACTCCTAGCCGGCCCTCTCCTTGGCGAGCTAGGATCTGGAGTTTCCCGGACGTTTGGGACAGGCATTGATAGTGTGCGACGGAGCTGCACAGTAGAGACAGAGAGACTCAGAGAGACGTCTTCGGCGCTCAGCGGGAGATAGACGAGAACGACTAATTTGCATAGGCTCATCCTTGGATGGAGATGGTTGACGAGGAGGAGGAGCAGAAGATTTAGGAGTAGATGATCTTCCTCGCTCAGTTGCTCTCTCTCTGAAACGTAGATCAACCTTCGTGCAAAGAGAAATTAGCTCATCCAACTTAGAGGGCAAGTCTCTGGTAGCTAACTCATCCTTGATGCGTTCTGATAAGCCATGCCAGAATGCAGCATACAGGGCCTCGTCGTTCCATGCCAGTTCGGATGCCAGGATTTTAAACTGTATAAGATACTGTCCCACAGTACGTGTTCCCTGGCGTAAACGGAGAATCTCAGATGAAGCAGATGTTATCCGGCCTGGCTCGTCGAAGATGCGCCTGAATGTAGCTACAAAGTCAGTATAGGAGGATAGCAGGGGATCAGACTTCTCCCATAAAGGTGATGCCCAGTCAAGGACTGAGCCACTGAGAAGGGAGATGATATAGGCAATTTTGGTACGGTCACTGAAGAAATTGCCAGGTAGAAGCTCAAAGTGGATTTCACATTGATTGAGAAATCCCCTGCAGAACCTTGGAGATCCATCAAATTTTGCTGGCGTTGGAAGATGAAGATGTGGACTGGAAATGGGTAAGGTGGGTGGGGTTACAGCTGGTGTCACTGTAGTGGACGCACCGGACGTGCCAGGTCCACGGAGGGTCGTTTGAATCCCATCCAGCCGTGTAGAGAGATCCTGGAGACAGCGGATGATGTGGCCCTGTGCAGCCTCCTGATGTTCAAGTCGGGCTGCCAGTTCTTGCATTGGCCTGGCCGCTTGATCCTGGTCTCCGGCTGGATTCATTAGGTCAGTGCTTACTGTCACAACTGAGGGCCTGAGCTGACGGGAGGCAGCCTCAGTTGTAGGGGCTGAGATGTAACGGAACCTGGGAGGTTGTATCAGACCCCTAGACATGTAAGTAACATGTAGAATAACTGCCCGAAGGCGTGACCACGACAACCAGGATAAAAGTCAATGATGTTTATTATGACAAACTCCGTAACACAGCAGCAGTAAAGGAAACATAAAAGTCAACAGAGGATAAATACAATTCCTGGGTACTACAGGGTGGCAAGGGCCACAGGCACTGGTAGGGTGAGACAGTTCTTATAATCTTCTAGTTGGAAAGTCCTTACCAGACCTGACTGTAGCAATGGAGAGAACCCAGGATCGTACCAGCTGGTGTTCCAGGAAAGGCTGGGTTGCTGAAGATAAAACGGCTGCTGTGGATACTGGCTGGAACCAGACTGTTGTTGGTACGGAGTGGATACTGGCTGGAACCAGTTAAATAATAAACGAACTTGAGAGCGATGAAATAATAATGAAGTTTGGAGTTTGAGAGCGGTGAAATAATAATACCGGTGGAGAGTGGTAAACTGCAGAAAGGACACCGGCCCTTTAAGAGAAGCTGTACACTGCTGGAAGCTGGGCTGGAAGCAGGTGATTGATGAAGTTTGGAGTTTGAGAGCGGTGAAATAATAATACCGGTGGAGAGTGGTAAACTGCAGAAAGGACACCGGCCCTTTAAGAGAAGCTGTACACTGCTGGAAGCTGGGCTGGAAGCAGGTGATTGTTGTAAATGGAAACAGGTGAGTCCAGAATGGATCGGAGAGTCAGGCTACACCACAGATGGAATGCTGGTGCGGGTCTCTATAGCAGAAGTCTGGAGACAGGAGCTGGAACCTGGAAGACAACCACAGGAGAGAGACAAACTGGAACTAGGTTAGACAACCAAAGCACTGACGCCTTCCTTGCTCAGGCACAGCTTACTTATACCTGCAGCAAGGAAGGGGTTGGCTAGGCAATTATGCAAATCAACAATACAGACAGCAGATTGGTGGAAATGCTCAGATGACAAAATCCAAGATGGCTGCGCCCATGCAGACACTTGGAGGGAAGTTTGGTTTGTAATCCATGTGAGAATTGAAACAGTAATGGCGACGCCGGCCACAGGAGACAGGAGACGCCAGACTGACAAGCGCACATTTAACCACGCGGGCACAGCGGAGGCCGCGGCTGATGAAATCACCACTCTGACATTCTGCATGTGGAAACTCAGGAACAGCGGGATCCGGTCCTGGAACGCTGAGCCAGCCTTAGGAGGCATCTGAAGGGTAAGTAATGGCGTCCAGATACCCGGATCGTGACACAAGAGGGTCAAAAGGAGACACTTGCAAGGCCTCCAAAACCACCAACAAATCCCAAGGGCCTACAGGTGGGACATAAGTAGGCTGAATGCGCAACACACCCTGAGTGAAGGTATGAACATCGAGCAGAGTTGCAATTTTTCTCTGAAACCATACCGACAAGGCAGAAATATGAACCTTGAGGGAGGCCAGACGAAGGCCTAGGTCCAGGCCTTGCTGTAGGAAGGTCAAAAGTTTGGCCGTACTAAACTTGTAAGCGTCATGATTGGTATTTGCGCACCAAGCAAAGTAAGAATTCCAGACCCTATTGTAAATCCGAGCAGAAGCCGGCTTACGGGTCTTCAACATAGTTTGAATGACCGCCTCAGAAAAACCTTTGGCCCTCAGTACGGAAGCTTCAAGAGCCACGCCGTCAAAGCCAGTCGGGCCAAATCCTGGTAGACACAAGGGCCCTGAACGAGGAGGTCTGGCCGTTGTGGAAGTAGAAAGGGACGCTCTAACTAGAGGCCCTGTAGGTCTGAGAACCAATGACGTCTGGGCCACGCGGGAGCAATTAGAAGTAGTATGCCTCCTTCTTGTTTGCACTTCCTTATCACTCCGGGCAGTAAAGACACTGGAGGGAACACATATGGCAGCCAAAGTTCCATGGGATTGTCAGTGCGTCCACGAACGCTGCTTAAGGATCCCTTGTTCTTGCCCTGAAGACCGGAACCTTGTGATTGTGTCAAGACGCCATCATATCCACATCTGGAAGGCCCTACTTGTCCACGAGGAGTTGAAATACTTCTGGATGGAGGCTCCACTCTCCGGCGTGTACGTCCTGACGACTGAGAAAGTCCGCTTCCCAGTTGAGGACCCCCAGGATGAACCCTGCCAATACGGCTGGCAGATGGCGTTCTGCCCATTGAAGAATCCTTCGAGTGCCGCCTTGATGATTTATGTACACCACCCTGGAGGCATTGTCCGACTGTACCTGAACAGGTCTGTTCTGAATTAAATGCTGGGCCAAGTTCAGAGCATTGAACACCGCCCGCAGTTCTAGAATGTTGACCGGAAGGAGAGACTCTGCCTTGGTCCACCGACCCTGAAGGGAGTGTTGCTCTAACACTACACCCCAGACTCTCAGACTGGCATCCGTCTTCAGAAGGACCCAGTTGGAGATCCAGAAGGGACGACCCCTGCTCAAACATCCGTCCTGCAGCCACCAGCTCAATGACAGACGGACCTGCGGAGACAAGGAGATCATGTGAGACCTGATCCGGTGAGGCAGGCCGTCCCATGTGGCAAGAATCAGTTTCAGCAGAGAGCGTGAATGGAATTGAGCGTACTCCACCATGTCGAAAGTCGACATTATGAGACCTAGCACTTGCATCGCCGAATGTATCGACACTTGCGGACGAGATAGGAAGCATCGAATCCTGTCCTGAAGCTTTAAGACCTTCTCCTGAGACAAGAACAACCTCTGGTTGTGATTGCCCAAGAACGCTCCCAGTTGCACCATGCTCTGCGCAGGGACCAGGGAAGATTTCTTCCAGTTGATGAGTCACCCGTGGGCTTGCAGAAACTGGACAGTCAGATATAGATGGCGTAGGAGAATTTCTGAGGAATTTGCCAGGATTAATAAGTCGTCCAGGTACGGTAGGTTCCTGACCCCTTGACGACGGAGTACAGCCGTCATTACCGCCATAACCTTGGTGAAGACTCGTGGAGCCGTGGTCAAACTAAAAGGTAACGCCCGAAATTGGTAATGGAGGTTGCCAACCGCAAACCTCAGGTACTGCTGATGTGACATTGCAATGGGAACATGCAGGTAAGCATCTTATATGTCCAGGGAGACCATATAATCTCCTGGTTCCAAGGCCAGAAAAATAGAGCGAAGAGTTTCCATACGAAACTTGGAGACCCTCACAAATTTGTTCAAGGACTTAAGGCTGAGAAAGGGCTGAGAGGATCCATTCAGTTTCGGGACTAGGAACAGCGGTGAATAGTACCCCTTGCCTCTCTGAGCCAGAGGCACCTGTACTACCACTCCTGTGTCCAGGAGGGACTGTACCACCGAATGAAGAGTTTTTGCCTTCACCTGATCCGAAGAGCCGTCTGTCAGGCAAAATCAATGAGGGGGACGATTTTTGAAGGATATGGCGTAACCTCGAGTGACAACATTCCGTACCCAGGCATCGGAAGTGGTCTTCAACCATTCCTGGGTATAACCTAGAAGTCGGCCCCCCACCCTGGGATCCCCCAGAGGGAGGCCCGCCCCGTTATGCGGCAGGCTTGTCAGTCTTGGAAGCAGGCTGACGGCAGCCCAGGCCCGTTTGGGTTTGGGCTTATTGAGTTTGTAAAGTGCGAGCCTGTTTCGGGTACGCCTGACCCTTTGCTTTCCCTGAAGGACGAAAGGAGCGAAAGGAAGTACTCTTAGCCACCGGTACCGAAGGAGCAGTACTAAGCAGACATGCTGTTTTAGCAGAAGCTAAGTCAGCCACTATCTTGTTGAGGTCTTCTCTGAAAAGGATGTTTCCCTTAAAAAGGAGTACCTCAAGGGTTTTCTTAAGAGTCCAGATCCACGGACCAGGACCGCAACCATAGAATCCGGCGAGCCAGCATGGACGTAGTAGAAGCCTTGGCCGCCAGAATACCGGCATCAGAATCCGCCTTCTTAATGTAATGAGAAGCTGTGACAATATACGATAGACATTGTCTAGCATGATCAGAAGCGTTGGAAGACATCTCAGCTTCCAACTCCTGAGCCCACGCTTCAATAGCCTCTGCAGCCCAAGTCGCTGAAATGGTGGGCTGATGCGCAGCACCTGCTAGGGTGTAAATCGCCTTCAAACAACCCTCCACCCGCTTATCTGTCGGTTCTTTCAGAGACGTGACGGTAGTTACTGGCAGAGCTGAGGAAACCACCAGCCGCGCCACCTGCCAGTCCACTGGCGGGGGTGTTACACAATTTTTACTGAACTCCGCAGCGAGGTGATAGCGAGCCAGCATCTTCTTGTGAGGCGTGAATTTCTTTCCTGGATTTTCCAGGACGTATGTCAACTAAATGGTCAGAATGAGGTAAAATTTGTTTAACCACTTTCTGACGTTTAAACTTGTCCGGTTTCTTAGGGGCAGTATCAGGCTCTGGGTCATCAGTAATTTGAAGAATGAGCCTGATAGCCTCCAGCAAGTCATGAACATCCACTTGTGAGACAGGCTCCCCATCAGAATCATCAGGGTCAGAATCTGTGGGGTCAGTATATACGCCATCCTCATCAGACGAGGTGTCTGGGACGTTTGTGAATTGTGAGGAAGTAATGGCCCGCTTAGAGGACCCCTTGGTCTTAGGCGGGCGAGGGTTAGACTTCTGAGTAGTCAGTGATTGGTTCAATTGCTGTAACTGAGCAGACAGTTGATCTGCCCATGGCGGGTTAACCACGGGGACGATAAGCAGTTGTACCGGCACAGGAGGTCCCATAGGGGGAGTTAGTCTAGTTGCCAGCATAATCAATAGCATGGAGAAGGTAGCCCAAGGCGGGTCATTTTGAACCCCCGTTGCTACGATCCCACTGGGGGGGTAAGGAACCCCCATAACCTGAACTCTCAGCAGCTATGTTTTCCTCAAATGTGTCTGCAGCGTCACCACCACGCAATGTGGGATCAGCCCCAGCTCCGTTGCCCTTTGTAGCTGACAAATCCGAAAGCTCAATGCAGGGCAACCCAGTACAATATCAGCAGCACAATACCTGACAAGAACCCCCTGTGCAGTGTATTAGCACAACATAAGATTTTACTCACCGGTAAATCTATTTCTCGTAGTCCGTAGTGGATGCTGGGAACTCCGTAAGGACCATGGGGAATAGCGGCTCCGCAGGAGACTGGGCACAACTAAAGAAAGCTTTAGGACTACCTGGTGTGCACTGGCTCCTCCCTCTATGACCCTCCTCCAGACGTCAGTTAGGATACTGTGCCCGGAAGAGCTGACACAATAAGGAAAGGATTTTGAATCCCGGGTAAGACTCATACCAGCCACACCAATCACACCGTATAACTGAGCCTCTCAACAGATGGCTCAACAATAACCCTTTAGTTAAACAATAACTATATACAAGTATTGCAGACAATCCGCACTTGGGACGGGCGCCCAGCATCCACTACGGACTACGAGAAATAGATTTACCGGTGAGTAAAATCTTATTTTCTCTGACGTCCTAGTGGATGCTGGGAACTCCGTAAGGACCATGGGGATTATACCAAAGCTCCCAAACGGGCGGGAGAGTGTGGATGACTCTGCAGCACCGAATGAGCGAACTCTAGGTCCTCCTCAGCCAGGGTATCAAACTTGTAGAATTTAGCAAATGTGTTTGACCCCGACCAAGTAGCTGCTCGGCAAAGTTGTAAAGCCGAGACCCCTCGGGCAGCCGCCCAAGAAGAGCCCACCTTCCTCGTGGAATGGGCTTTTACAGATTTAGGATGCGGCAGTCCAGCCGCAGAATGTGCAAGTTGAATCGTGCTACAGATCCAGCGAGCAATAGTCTGCTTTGAAGCAGGCGCACCCAACTTGTTGGGCGCATGCAGGATAAATAGCGAGTCAGTCTTTCTGACTCCAGCTATCCTGGAAACATAGATTTTTAGGGCCCGGACTACGTCCAGCAACTTGGAGTCCTCCAAGTCACGAGTAGCCGCAGGCAACACAATAGGCTGGTTCAAATGAAACGCTGAAACCACCTTTGGGAGAAATTGGGGACGAATCCTCAATTCCGCCCTATCCATATGAAAAATCAGATAAGGGCTTTTACAAGACAAAGCCGACAATTCTGACACACGCCTGGCCGAAGCCAAGGCCAACAGCATGACCACTTTCCACGTGAGATATTTTAGTTCCACGGTTTTAAGTGGTTCAAACCAATGCGACTTTAGGAAATCCAACACCACGTTGAGATCCCAAGGTGCCACTGGGGGCACAAAAGGGGGCTGAATATGCAGCACTCCCTTAACAAATGTCTGAACTTCAGGCAGTGAAGCCAGTTCTTTTTGGAAGAAAATCGATAGAGCCGAAATCTGGACCTTAATGGAACCCAATTTTAGGCCCATAGTCACCCCTGATTGTAGGAAGTGCAGAAATCGACCTAGCTGAAAATCCTCCGTTGGGGCCTTCCTGGCCTCACACCACGCAACATATTTCCGCCATATGCGGTGATAATGGTTTGCGGTCACTTCTTTCCTAGCTTTAATAAGCGTAGGGATAACTTCCTCCGGAATGCCCTTTTCCTTCAGGATCCGGCGTTCAACCGCCATGCCGTCAAACGCAGCCGCGGTAAGTCTTGGAACAGACAGGGCCCCTGCTGCAGCAGGTCCTGTCTGAGCGGCAGAGGCCATGGGTTCTCTGAGATCATTTCTTGAAGTTCTGGGTACCAAGCTCTTCTTGGCCAATCCGGAACAATGAGTATAGTTCTTACTCCTCTCCTTCTTATTAGTCTCAGTACCTTGGGTATGAGAGGCAGAGGAGGGAACACATACACCGACCGGTACACCCACGGTGTTACCAGAGCGTCCACAGCTATCGCCTGAGGGGCCCTTGACCTGGCGCAATATCTTTTTAGCTTTTTGTTGAGGCGGGACGCCATCATGTCCACCTGTGGCCTTTCCCACCGGTGTACAATCATTCGGAAGACTTCTGGATGAAGTCCCCACTCTCCCGGGAGGAGGTCGTGTCTGCTGAGAAAGTCTGCTTCCCAGTTGTCCACTCCGGGAATGAACACTGCTGACAGTGCTAACACATGATTTTCCGCCCATCGGAGAATCCTTGTGGCTTCTGCCATTGCCATCCTGCTTCTTGTGCCGCCCTGTCGGTTTACATGGGCGACCGCCGTGATGTTGTCTGACTGGATCAGCACCGGCTGGTGTTGAAGCAGGGGTCTTGCCTGACTTAGGGCATTGTAAATGGCCCTTAGTTTCAGAATATTTATGTGTAGGGAAGTCTCCTGACTTGTCCATAGTCCCTGGAAGTTTCTTCCCTGTGTGACTGCCCCCCAGCCTCGAAGGCTGGCATCCGTGGTCACCAGGACCCAGTCCTGTATGCCGAATCTGCGGCCCTCTAGAATATGAG
Source organism: Pseudophryne corroboree (assembly GCF_028390025.1). Taxonomy (NCBI): domain Eukaryota; kingdom Metazoa; phylum Chordata; class Amphibia; order Anura; family Myobatrachidae; genus Pseudophryne; species Pseudophryne corroboree. The sequence goes on along the minus strand of NC_086444.1, from coordinate 515,832,880 downwards.
CACTCTGCAGCCACCACAACAGCGACACCCTGGTCCTTGGAGACAGGGTTATCAGCCGATGCATCTGAAGATGCGATCCGGACCACTTGTCCAACAGATCCCACTGAAAGATCCTTGCATGGAACCTTCCGAATGGAATTGCTTCGTAAGAAGCCACCATCTTTCCCAGGACTCGCGTGCAGTGGTGCACCGACACCTGTTTTGGTTTTAGGAGGTCTCTGACTAGAGATGACAACTCCTTGGCCTTCTCCTCCGGGAGAAATACTTTTTTCTGTTCTGTGTCCAGAACCATCCCCAGGAACAGTAGACGCGTTGTAGGAACCAGCTGCGACTTTGGAATATTCAGGATCCAGCCGTGCTGTTGTAGCACTTCCCGAGCTAGTGCTACACCGATCAACAACTGTTCCCTGGACCTCGCCTTTATAAGGAGATCGTCCAAGTACGGGATAATTAAAACTCCCTTTCTCCGAAGGAGTATCATCATTTCGGCCATTACCTTGGTAAATACCCTCGGTGCCGTGGACAGACCAAACGGCAACGTCTGGAATTGGTAATGACAGTCCTGTACCACAAATCTGAGGTACTCCTGGTGAGGAGGGTAAATGGGGACATGCAGGTAAGCATCCTTGATGTCCAGTGATACCATGGAATCCCCCTCGTCCAGGCTTGCAATCACCGCCCTGAGCGATTCCATCTTGAACTTGAACCTTCTTATATAAGTGTTCAAGGATTTTAAATTTAAAATGGGTCTCACCGAACCGTCCGGTTTCGGTACCACAAACATTGTGGAATAGTAACCCCGTCCTTGTTGAAGGAGGGGTACCTTGATTATCACCTGCTGAGAATACAGCTTGTGAATCGCCTCCAGCACTGCCTCCCTGTCCGGGGGAGCTGTCGGCAAGGCAGATTTGAGGAAACGGCGAGGGGGAGACGTATCGAATTCCAGCTTGTACCCCTGAGATACTACTTGTAGAATCCAGGGATCCACCCGTGAGCGAGCCCCCTGGTCGCTTAAGTTCTTGAGACGGGCCCCCACCGTACCTGGCTCCGCCTGTGGAGCCCCAGCGTCATGCGGTGGACTTAGAGGAAGCGGGGGAGGACTTTTGTTCCAGGGAACTGGCTGTATGTTGCAGCTTTTTCCCTCTACCTCTGCCTCTGGACAGAAAGGACGCGCCTCTAACCCGCTTGCCTTTCTGGGGGCGAAAGGACTGTACCTGATAATACGGTGCTTTCTTTGGCTGTGAGGGAACATGGGGTAAAAATGCTGACTTCCCAGCTGTCGCTGTGGAGACGAGGTCCGAAAGACCATCCCCAAACAACTCCTCACCCTTGTAAGGCAATACTTCCATGTGCCTTTTAGAATCTGCATCTCCTGTCCACTGCCGAGTCCACAACCCTCTCCTGGCAGAAATGGACATTGCGTTTATTTTAGATGCCAGCCGGCAAATATCCCTCTGTGCATCTCTCATGTACAAGACAGCGTCTTTAATATGCTCTACGGTTAGCAATATAGTGTCCCTGTCTAGGGTATCAATGTTTTCCGACAGGGAATCTGACCACGCAGCTGCAGCACTGCACATCCATGCTGAAGCAATAGCCGGTCTCAGTATAATACCTGAGTGTGTATATACAGACTTCAGGATAGCCTCCTGCTTTCTATCTGCAGGCTCCTTTAGGGCGGCCGTGTCCGGAGACGGTAGTGCCACCTTTTTTGACAGACGTGTGAGCGCTTTATCCACCCTAGGGGATGTCTCCCAACGTGACCTGTCCTCTGGCGGGAAAGGGTACGCCATTAGTAACCTTTTAGAAATTACCAGTTTCTTATCGGGGGAAGCCCACGCTTCTTCACACACTTCATTTAATTCATCAGATGGGGGAAAAACCACTGGTAGTTTTTTCTCCCCAAACATAATACCCTTTTTTGTGGTACCTGGGGTAATATCAGAAATATGCAACACATTTTTCATTGCCGTAATCATGTAACGGGTGGCTCTATTGGAATGTACACTAGTCTCATTATCGTCGACACTGGAGTCAGTATCCGTGTCGACATCTGTGTCTGCCATCTGAGGTAGCGGGCGTTTTAGAGCCCCCGATGGCTTTAGAGACGTCTGGGCAGGCGCAGGCTGAGAAGCCGGCTGTCCCACATCTGCTATGTCGTCAAACCTTTTATGTAAGGAGTCGACACTGTCGCGTAATTCCTTCCACATAACCATCCACTCAGGTGTCGACCCCGCAGGGGGTGACATCACATTTATCGGCACCTGCTCCGCCTCCACATAAGCCTCCTCATCAAACATGTCGACACAGCCGTACCGACACACCGCACACACACAGGGAATGCTCTGACTGAGGACAGGACCCCACAAAGCCCTTTGGGGAGACAGAGAGAGAGTATGCCAGCACACACCACAGCGCTATATAAAACACAGGGATTAACACTATAACTGAGTGATATTTCCCAATAGCTGCTTGTATACACAATATTGCGCCTAAATCTAGTGCCCCCCCTCTCTTTTTTACCCTATGTAGTCTGGAAACTGCAGGGGAGAGCCTGGGAGCGATCCTTCCAGCGGAGCTGTGAGGGAAAATGGCGCCAGTGTGCTGAGGGAGATAGCCCTGCCCCTTTTTCGGCGGACTTCTCCCGCTTTTCTCTATGTATATCTGGCAGGGGTATTTTACACATATATAGTCTCTATGACTATATTATGTGTTATTTGCCAGCCAAGGTACTCAATATTGCAGCCCAGGGCGCCCCCCCCCTCAGCGCCATGCACCCATCAGTGACCGGAGTGTGAGGTGTGCATGGGAAGCAATGGCGCACAGCTGCAGTGCTGTGCGCTACCTTGATGAAGACCGAAGTCTTCTGCCGCCTATTTCCAGGACCCTCTTCTTGCTTCTGGCTCTGTAAGGGGGACGGCGGCGCGGCTCCGGGACCGGACGACCGAGGCTGGGCCTGTGTTCGATCCCTCTGGAGCTAATGGTGTCCAGTAGCCTAGAAGCCCAAGCTAGCTGCAAGCAGGTAGGTTCGCTTCTCTCCCCTTAGTCCCTCGTAGCAGTGAGTCTGTTGCCAGCAGATCTCACTGAAAATAAAAAACCTAAAATAAACTTTCTTTTTCTAAGAGCTCAGGAGAGCCCCTAGTGTGCATCCAGCTCAGCCGGGCACAAAATTCTAACTGAGGTCTGGAGGAGGGTCATAGAGGGAGGAGCCAGTGCACACCAGGTAGTCCTAAAGCTTTCTTTAGTTGTGCCCAGTCTCCTGCGGAGCCGCTATTCCCCATGGTCCTTACGGCGTTCCCAGCATCCACTAGGACGTCAGAGAAACAGGGAATTCAAGAGGTATATGTGACTGAAATTCACATACAAAAATACACAATAAGTATATCCTGTGAACTACCTATATTAAATGATAAACCTGACGCACCTAGTCCCCTCAGGTTATAGAATATAGGGATAGCAATCTGAGTGAGGGACACGAAATGGAGGTCACACAGCAGCTACATGTACACATATATAGTCACAATGTACAATGCAGAAATTCCGACATGCAATAAAACTGCACTGGACTAGCAATACAAAGTAATACTCAGTATGGCTATATATTTAGTAGATATATCAATGCACAGTAAAGACTGGATGTATATCACAGGGTACTTGTACTATATAACCCTGACCAAATGCACTGTTTCTTAACTAACACTGTCAACAGACATGTAGAATACTTAAGTGTCTTGCAAAATGCACAGCGCTGAGATGCAGGTGGCTTTACAAAGGAGGATTTGCTCAAACAGTCCCAGGAACAGTGTTGCTCTGTATAATGGCGCCCAAACACTGACTGGGAGTGAGGGAGAGAATAAAATGCAACTCCAGGGCGGGAACATTACTATAAATGGCACCCTGGGGCTGGGGGAGGGGCTACAGGTCCAAGCTTTATCCCCCTGCTGGGCTTCACCACTGGTACTATGGACTGTTAATAAAACGTTTTTTGTGAGGTAAAAAAAACGACCTGTGCCCTTGCCCTAGTGGTTTAGTCGAGACCCTGCCCGACCACAGTGTCCACGCCAGCGCGCGCGGCCCACCTCCCATCGGTCGCACCGGATCGCGATTTTAGCGGGACCCGCCTAGGGGACCCACTTACTTCCTCCCTGAGTGCGGCCACGCGATCCAGGAGAACTTCGGCTGGTGTGTGACTAACGAGGAGCAAACCGGAGCCTCCGCTGTAAAAACCCAGCAACCGGGGAGTGGGAGTATACAGCGCCCTTGAAGTCTAAATTTTTCACTTAGAAAAGCTCTTCTCAGGGCTGCAGGAGCAGCCCCTCTGTTGTATGCCTGCTTACTGCATGACACCAACTACAAAACTGAGCTCCTGTGCATGGAGGCGGGGTTATAGAGGAGGCAGCGCTATGCACCTTGGGAAGAAGGTCAAAGCTTTGAGCCTGTTGGTGCCTCGGATCAAAATCCTACTCTACACCCCCGATGTTATTCCATGTGAAGCCCAGTGTACCCGGCAGCAGAAATATGCCATATGGATATAGCTGCCTGAGTGAGTACTGTATAACACATGCCCTTGAGGCAGTGTTGAATTGGCACAAGCTAGTCCTTGTCAGAAGTCTGAATGCTGTTTCCTGTGTCCATGGCATGTAATGGGGCAGGTACTAAGCGTGATTAGTCACACGCTGTCTATACCCTGAGATGCAACGCCCCTCTTCTCTTTAAGTCTATATTCCTGGAGAACTATTGCTGCACTGGTTATCAGTGGCAACTGTATCCTATTTTAAATGATTTATTTTTATTAAAGTTACTATTTATAGAACTTGGGGAATTATTTTACTATATGTTGTTCCACTTCAAAATCACAATTGTAAAGTCAAATACAGCTTCAGGAGGGGCGACCTTTGATACCTGGCATGGATAATTTTGGCCTCTCAGCAGCAAGTATGCAGATTATAGTTTTTACCATAAAGTGATGTACCACTAACACGCATTAAGTAGTAGTAGTAGTAGTAGTAGTAGTAGTAGTAGTAGTAGTAGTAGTAGTAGTAATAACAACAACAACAACAACAACAACAACAACATATTAACTGACTTCTGTTTTTTTTTCAGCATAAATCTGAAAAAAGAACATCACTTCATTGACCTGAAACGAAATATAAATTTTCTTTATGGTTGGACTATATGTAATTCCTGAAGAACTGAGGTGCAATTTATTTTTGTAGGACTAGCACTGAAAATACAAATCTTCCCAGTATCACCGAGTACATAAAACAGCAATGCCCAATCTACTGTGCATTAAACCAACAATCAGTGGATGTTTTACTCAAATTCAAATAAGGGATTCAACACAATCAGTGAAATGATGCTGCTACCAAAGACGTATCCATGAATGCATAAAGATTGAAAGATTGAATCATGCTGTGGGATAACAGAGAAATAATAAGGGCTCGCAGATAACAACTGATGGAAATTAGAAGAAGATTTAGGGGGAAATTCAATTAGATTTGGAAACTGGTGGTAGCCTCGGCCGTTAACACCTGGGGTTATTCAATTAGAGATGCTTTTTCTCGCCCGGCAAATTATCTGGCTAGCAGGCGTTAACACATAGAATCTGGGATAAATTCCCTGACTTGTGTGTTCACACGCCCGCAGCACCCTGAAACAGGTTATTTATTGAAGTTTATCTTCGAACCTCATTTATTTTCAGTCTTGAAAAAAATAAATCCCCATTAACTGCAGCTTGCCTTCAGGATTAATTAAATAGCCCCACTGCTTCACTTAGCCTGTGGTAAATTACCATGGCTGATTGAATTCCCCCATATAGGTCTACTCAATACTTGTCAGATCCTCTCCGATGGAGACGATCCGACTGTTCAGTATTAAATTTTCGAGCAATTCCAACATGTTTTTGCCCGTTTTCAACAATGCCGATCCAACTATTTTTAAAGTCGGATTGACATTGTCGGTAACGGGCCAAAAAACTGTCAGAATCAACGGCAAATCCAACAAAACACGTGGATCTGCAGCTAATACACCAATCAACGTGTCTTCAGACAAGTCGGATTTTTAAAAAGTCAGGAAAACGGCACTATAATAAATTCGACCTAAAAAGTCGAAAGTTGCCGGTTTTCCGACTTTTTTAAAATTCCCCTTAATTTCTAAATGTGAGAAATCTAATTATAGGCAGATGACATACTGTAGAGTACTGATAATAACGGACTGTAAAGCTGGCTTCATGATGTAGATGATTTAGAGGCAGACGTAAAGCAGTAGCAGCAGCAAAATTAGGCTAATGCTGCGGCTGTCTATTGAGACACTTACTGGCTGCATCTCTGATCAACTGTGCTACGCACAAAAGCCCATCGTACGGATATTGGTCGCACTACCAGACACGGCAACCCTATGTTTGCTCAAAAGATCTATCATTATTTAGCTGATGGGTCAGAGGAACTGTGCCGTCAGATGAAGTTTTTGACGTCATGACCCCAACACACCCACCAATTCGAGCATCTAATATTGTGCATGTCCCCCACACGTTGCCAAAACAGCTCTGACCCATTGAGGCATGGAAAGTGTCCTGTGGTATCCGGCACCAGGATGTTAGCAGCAGGTCCTTTAAGTCCTGTAAGTTGTGTGGTGAGGCGTCTATGGCTCGGACTTGTTTTTCTAGCACACTCCACAGATTTACGATAGGATTGCAATGTGGAGAATTTGGAGGACAAGTCAACGTCTTGAATCTTTGACATGTTCACTGTCCATTCCTGAATAGTTTCTGTAGTGTGGCAGGGCACATTGTCCTGAAAGAGGCTACTGCCATCAGGGAATACCGTTGCCATGAAGGGGCGTATTTGTTAGCAACAATGTGTAGGTAAGTGGTGTGTGTCAAAATAACATTCATATGAATGCCAGGACCCAAGGTATCCCAGCAGAACACTGCCCAGAGCATCACACTGCCTCCGCCAGCTTAACTTCTTTCCATAGTGAATCCTGATGCTAAGCCTTCCGCAAGTAAACACACATGCACCGATGCATGTTGGAGGTGTTCAGGGGTGTTCTGACACCTTTCTTTCATAGTCAGCATTAACTTTTTCAGCAATTTAGGCTTACAGTAGCTCTTCTGATAGATCAGGCAGGCATGCTAGCCTTCGCTCCCCACGTGCATCAATGAGTCTTGAGCACCATCGGCCCAGTCGACTGTTTACCGGTTAACCATCCTTGGACTACTTTTGGTAGGTGCTAAAAACACCGGGAACACCCCATTGCCAATGCCAAGACCTGCCATTATGGAGATTCTCTAAACCAGTCGTCTAGCCGTCACAATTTTGACTTGTCAACTGCACTAATAGAGTGTTTACTTGCCACCCTTTGACAGGTGACATTGTAATGAAAGTCAATGTTGTTCACATTCAACTGTCAGTGGTTTTAATGTTACGGCTGATGGATGGACGGATGTATTATATATATATATATATATATATATATATATATATATACCCACACACACACCGTGTATATCAAGAGTTACGTACAGGCGGTACTCAGCTGTCTGGGTATAACACACATGTGGTCCTGACGACGGTGTCCCCGTACCCCGAAACGTTGACTATGCATTAAATCGCACCTTTATTTACATGGTAATACCAGACTCCAGAGTGTCGTCTCTACGTAAGTTTGTTGCCCTGTGGGAGGGCACCGGAGCAAGTAAATCAGTTGGAGTGCCGGACCATATATATATATATATATATATATATTAGAGATGAGCGGGTTCGGTTTCTTTGAATCCGAACCCGCACGAACTTCACTTTTTTTTTCACGGGTCCGAGCGACTCGGATCTTCCCGCCTTGCTCGGTTAACCCGAGCGCGCCCGAACGTCATCATGACGCTGTCGGATTCTCGCGAGACTCGGATTCTATATAAGGAGCCGCGCGTCGCCGCCATTTTCACACGTGCATTGAGATTGATAGGGAGAGGACGTGGCTGGCGTCCTCTCCATTTAGATTAGATTTAGAAGAGAGAGAGAGAGAGAGATTGCTGTGATACTGTAGATTAGAAGAGAGTGCAGAGTGCAGACAGAGTTTAGTGACTGACGACCACAGTGACCAGTGACCACCAGAGACAGTGCAGTTGTTTGTTTTATTTAATATATCCGTTCTCTGCCTGAAAAAAACGATACACAGTCACACAGTGACTCAGTCTGTGTGCACTGCTCAGCCCAGTGTGCTGCACATCAATGTATTGTATATAAAGCTTATAATTGTGGGGGAGACTGGGGAGCGCTGCAGGTTGTTATAGCAGGAGCCAGGAGTACATGATAAATAATATTATATTAAAATTAAACAGTGCACACTTTTGCTGCAGGAGTGCCACTGCCAGTGTGACTAGTGGTGACCAGTGCCTGACCACCAGTATATTAGTAGTATTGTATACTATCTCTTTATCAACCAGTCTATATTAGCAGCAGACACAGTACAGTGCGGTAGTTCACGGCTGTGGCTACCTCTGTGTCGGCACTCGGCAGGCAGTCCGTCCATCCATAATTGTATTATATACCACCTAACCGTGGTTTTTTTTTTCTTTCTTTATACCGTCGTCATAGTCATACTAGTTGTTACGAGTATACTACTATCTCTTTATCAACCAGTGTACAGTGCGGTAGTTCACGGCTGTGGCTACCTCTGTGTCGGAACTCGGCAGGCAGTCCGTCCATCCATAATTGTATTATAATATATACCACCTAACCGTGGTTTTTTTTTCGTTCTTTATACCGTCGTCATACTAGTTGTTACGAGTATACTACTATCTCTTTATCAACCAGTGTACAGTGCGGTAGTTCACGGCTGTGGCTACCTCTGTGTCGGAACTCGGCAGGCAGTCCGTCCATCCATAATTGTATTATAATATATACCACCTAACCGTGGTTTTTTTTTCGTTCTTTATACCGTCGTCATACTAGTTGTTACGAGTATACTACTATCTCTTTATCAACCAGTGTACAGTGCGGTAGTTCACGGCTGTGGCTACCTCTGTGTCGGAACTCGGCAGGCAGTCCGTCCATCCATAATTGTATTATAATATATACCACCTAACCGTGGTTTTTTTTTCATTCTTTATACCGTCGTCATACTAGTTGTTACGAGTATACTACTATCTCTTTATCAACCAGTGTACAGTGCGGTAGTTCACGGCTGTGGCTACCTCTGTGTCGGCACTCGGCAGCCCGTCCATAATTGTATATACCAGTGACCTAACCGTGTTTTTTTTTTCTTTCTTTATACATACATACTAGTTACGAGTATACTATCTCTTTATCAACCAGTCTATATATTAGCAGCAGACACAGTACAGTGCGGTAGTTCACGGCTGTGGCTACCTCTGTGTCGGCACTCGGCAGCCCGTCCATAATTGTATATACCACCTAACCGTGGTTTTTTTTTCTTTCTTTATACATACATACTAGTTACGAGTATACTATCTCTTTATCAACCAGTCTATATATTAGCAGCAGACACAGTACAGTGCGGTAGTTCACGGCTGTGGCTACCTCTGTGTCGGCACTCCGCAGCCCGTCCATAATTGTATATACCAGTGACCTAACCGTGGTTTTTTTTTCTTTCTTTATACATACATACTAGTTACGAGTATACTATCTCTTTATCAACCAGTCTATATATTAGCAGCAGACACAGTACAGTGCGGTAGTTCACGGCTGTGGCTACCTCTGTGTCGGCACTCGGCAGCCCGTCCATAATTGTATATACCAGTGACCTAACCGTGGTTTTTTTTTCTTTCTTTATACATACATACTAGTTACGAGTATACTATCTCTTTATCAACCAGTCTATATATTAGCAGCAGACACAGTACAGTGCGGTAGTTCACGGCTGTGGCTACCTCTGTGTCGGCACTCGGCAGCCCGTCCATAATTGTATATACCAGTGACCTAACCGTGGTTTTTTTTTCTTTCTTTATACATACATACTAGTTACGAGTATACTATCTCTTTATCAACCAGTCTATATATTAGCAGCAGACACAGTACAGTGCGGTAGTTCACGGCTGTGGCTACCTCTGTGTCGGCACTCGGCAGCCCGTCCATAATTGTATACTAGTATCCAATCCATCCATCTGCATTGTTTACCTGAGGTGCCTTTTAGTTGTGCCTATTAAAATATGGAGAACAAAAATGTTGAGGTTCCAAAATTAGGGAAAGATCAAGATCCACTTCCACCTCGTGCTGAAGCTGCTGCCACTAGTCATGGCCGAGACGATGAAATGCCAGCAACGTCGTCTGCCAAGGCCGATGCCCAATGGCATAGTACAGAGCATGTCAAAACCAAAACACCAAATATCAGTAAAAAAAGGACTCCAAAACCTAAAATAAAATTGTCGGAGGAGAAGCGTAAACTTGCCAATATGCCATTTACCACACGGAGTGGCAAGGAACGGCTGAGGCCCTGGCCTATGTTCATGGCTAGTGGTTCAGCTTCACATGAGGATGGAAGCACTCAGCCTCTCGCTAGAAAACTGAAAAGACTCAAGCTGGCAAAAGCACCGCAAAGAACTGTGCGTTCTTTGAAATCCCAAATCCACAAGGAGAGTCCAATTGTGTCGGTTGCGATGCCTGACCTTCCCAACACTGGACGTGAAGAGCATGCGCCTTCCACCATTTGCACGCCCCCTGCAAGTGCTGGAAGGAGCACCCGCAGTCCAGTTCCTGATAGTCAGATTGAAGATGTCAGTGTTGAAGTACACCAGGATGAGGAGGATATGGGTGTTGCTGGCGCTGGGGAGGAAATTGACCAGGAGGATTCTGATGGTGAGGTGGTTTGTTTAAGTCAGGCACCCGGGGAGACACCTGTTGTCCGTGGGAGGAATATGGCCGTTGACATGCCAGGTGAAAATACCAAAAAAATCAGCTCTTCGGTGTGGAGGTATTTCACCAGAAATGCGGACAACAGGTGTCAAGCCGTGTGTTCCCTTTGTCAAGCTGTAATAAGTAGGGGTAAGGACGTTAACCACCTCGGAACATCCTCCCTTATACGTCACCTGCAGCGCATTCATAATAAGTCAGTGACAAGTTCAAAAACTTTGGGTGACAGCGGAAGCAGTCCACTGACCAGTAAATCCCTTCCTCTTGTAACCAAGCTCACGCAAACCACCCCACCAACTCCCTCAGTGTCAATTTCCTCCTTCCCCAGGAATGCCAATAGTCCTGCAGGCCATGTCACTGGCAAGTCTGACGAGTCCTCTCCTGCCTGGGATTCCTCCGATGCATCCTTGCGTGTAACGCCTACTGCTGCTGGCGCTGCTGTTGTTGCCGCTGGGAGTCGATGGTCATCCCAGAGGGGAAGTCGTAAGCCCACTTGTACTACTTCCAGTAAGCAATTGACTGTTCAACAGTCCTTTGCGAGGAAGATGAAATATCACAGCAGTCATCCTACTGCAAAGCGGATAACTGAGTCCTTGACAACTATGTTGGTGTTAGACGTGCGTCCGGTATCCGCCGTTAGTTCACAGGGAACTAGACAATTTATTGAGGCAGTGTGCCCCCGTTACCAAATACCATCTAGGTTCCACTTCTCTAGGCAGGCGATACCGAGAATGTACACGGACGTCAGAAAAAGACTCACCAGTCTCCTAAAAAATGCAGTTGTACCCAATGTCCACTTAACCACGGACATGTGGACAAGTGGAGCAGGGCAGGGTCAGGACTATATGACTGTGACAGCCCACTGGGTAGATGTATGGACTCCCGCCGCAAGAACAGCAGCGGCGGCACCAGTAGCAGCATCTCGCAAACGCCAACTCTTTCCTAGGCAGGCTACGCTTTGTATCACCGCTTTCCAGAATACGCACACAGCTGAAAACCTCTTACGGCAACTGAGGAAGATCATCGCGGAATGGCTTACCCCAATTGGACTCTCCTGTGGATTTGTGGCATCGGACAACGCCAGCAATATTGTGTGTGCATTAAATATGGGCAAATTCCAGCACGTCCCATGTTTTGCACATACCTTGAATTTGGTGGTGCAGAATTTTTAAAAAAACGACAGGGGCGTGCAAGAGATGCTGTCGGTGGCCAGAAAAATTGCGGGACACTTTCGGCGTACAGGCACCACGTACAGAAGACTGGAGCACCACCAAAAACTACTGAACCTGCCCTGCCATCATCTGAAGCAAGAAGTGGTAACGAGGTGGAATTCAACCCTCTATATGCTTCAGAGGTTGGAGGAGCAGCAAAAGGCCATTCAAGCCTATACAATTGAGCACGATATAGGAGATGGAATGCACCTGTCTCAAGTGCAGTGGAGAATGATTTCAACGTTGTGCAAGGTTCTGATGCCCTTTGAACTTGCCACACGTGAAGTCAGTTCAGACACTGCCAGCCTGAGTCAGGTCATTCCCCTCATCAGGCTTTTGCAGAAGAAGCTGGAGGCATTGAAGAAGGAGCTAAAAGGGAGCGATTCCGCTAGGCATGTGGGACTTGTGGATGCAGCCCTTAATTCGCTTAACAAGGATTCACGGGTGGTCAATCTGTTGAAATCAGAGCACTACATTTTGGCCACCGTGCTCGATCCTAGATTTAAAGCCTACCTTGGATCTCTCTTTCCGGCAGACACAGGTCTGCTGGGGTTGAAAGACCTGCTGGTGACAAAATTGTCAAGTCAAGCGGAACGCGACCTGTCAACATCTCCTCCTTCACATTCTCCCGCAACTGGGGGTGCGAGGAAAAGGCTCAGAATTCCGAGCCCACCCGCTGGCGGTGATGCAGGGCAGTCTGGAGCGACTGCTGATGCTGACATCTGGTCCGGACTGAAGGACCTGACAACGATTACGGACATGTCGTCTACTGTCACTGCATATGATTCTCTCAACATTGATAGAATGGTGGAGGATTATATGAGTGACCGCATCCAAGTAGGCACGTCACACAGTCCGTACTTATACTGGCAGGAAAAAGAGGCAATTTGGAGGCCCTTGCACAAACTGGCTTTATTCTACCTAAGTTGCCCTCCCACAAGTGTGTACTCCGAAAGAGTGTTTAGTGCCGCCGCTCACCTTGTCAGCAATCGGCGTACGAGGTTACATCCAGAAAATGTGGAGAAGATGATGTTCATTAAAATGAATTATAATCAATTCCTCCGCGGAGACATTGACCAGCAGCAATTGCCTCCACAAAGTACACAGGGAGCTGAGATGGTGGATTCCAGTGGGGACGAATTGATAATCTGTGAGGAGGGGGATGTACACGGTGATATATCGGAGGGTGAAGATGAGGTGGACATCTTGCCTCTGTAGAGCCAGTTTGTGCAAGGAGAGATTAATTGCTTCTTTTTTGGGGGGGGTCCAAACCAACCCGTCATATCAGTCACAGTCGTGTGGCAGACCCTGTCACTGAAATGATGGGTTGGTTAAAGTGTGCATGTCCTGTTTTGTTTATACAACATAAGGGTGGGTGGGAGGGCCCAAGGATAATTCCATCTTGCACCTCTTTTTTCTTTTCTTTTTCTTTGCGTCATGTGCTGTTTGGGGAGGGTTTTTTGGAAGGGCCATCCTGCGTGACACTGCAGTGCCACTCCTAGATGGGCCCGGTGTTTGTGTCGGCCACTAGGGTCGCTAATCTTACTCACACAGCTACCTCATTGCGCCTCTTTTTTTCTTTGCGTCATGTGCTGTTTGGGGAGGGTTATTTGGAAGGGACATCCTGCGTGACACTGCAGTGCCACTCCTAGATGGGCCCGGTGTTTGTGTCGGCCACTAGGGTCGCTAATCTTACTCACACAGTCAGCTACCTCATTGCGCCTCTTTTTTTCTTTGCGTCATGTGCTGTTTGGGGAGGGTTTTTTGGAAGGGCCATCCTGCGTGACACTGCAGTGCCACTCCTAGATGGGCCCGGTGTTTGTGTCGGCCACTAGGGTCGCTAATCTTACTCACACAGTCAGCTACCTCATTGCGCCTCTTTTTTTCTTTGCGTCATGTGCTGTTTGGGGAGGGTTTTTTGGAAGGGACATCCTGCGTGACACTGCAGTGCCACTCCTAGATGGGCCCGGTGTTTGTGTCGGCCACTAGGGTCGCTTATCTTACTCACACAGCGACCTCGGTGCAAATTTTAGGACTAAAAATAATATTGTGAGGTGTGAGGTATTCAGAATAGACTGAAAATGAGTGTAAATTATGGTTTTTGAGGTTAATAATACTTTGGGATCAAAATGACCCCCAAATTCTATGATTTAAGCTGTTTTTTAGTGTTTTTGGAAAAAAACACCCGAATCCAAAACACACCCGAATCCGACAAAAATAATTCGGTGAGGTTTTGCCAAAACGCGTTCGAACCCAAAACACGGCCGCGGAACCGAACCCAAAACCAAAACACAAAACCCGAAAAATTTCAGGCGCTCATCTCTAATATATATATATATATATGTATATATATATATATATATATATATATATATACACACACATACATACATACATATATATATACATATATAGAGACCTCTGAACTCTGAACCAACCGCACACACTGTAAGTCCACTCTCGGAGTGCCAGTCACATAATAAATTGCAATATGTTCCAATAAGAGGCCGGCACCGCCAGAAAATGCAAAAAACTTTATCAATGATTAAAAAGATATAGTACAAAAGTACATGTACAGAAAGTGCAGCAGAGGCATGATTAAGGGTATCAGACGTGAGCACATGGGGTACCTGACAGCTACCACAAGTAGCTACAACAGCATTGTAATGTAAATGGCACACCTCTGCAAGCTGATAAGTCAACAGCCGTTTCGGTGCTTGTATGGCACCTTCACCCTGGACAACCAGCATATGTCCCAGGTGCGCCATTTATACCCAGCTAATGAAGTAGATGATGCTCACCTGCGGTGGCACCACCCACCACTCAGGCACAACCAGCCACGTTGTAGCCGCCGGGACCGGAAGCGCCAACGCAGAACCTGCGTTCCACCCCCGGCCAATCACGGCAGCCACCAGCAGCGCCCGCAGGCGGAAGTGATGCAACAGCTCACATCCGCCCGGACCCAGCTTCACGCTACAGGAAGTGTCCGGCGGTGGCCATGGCAACCAGCGCGGCGAAACATAAACAAACAGTGTCCTTAAAGTTCCAATGACAATGGCACAAAAAGCACACAGATCAGTGTGCATCTGCGCCATATCAATAAAACCGGACATCTGAATATCGTCAATAATACATAGAAAGTAAACAAAATAGCACACATGACACAGAATAACAAAAACAAAATCCTGTGATTCGGAGCATGCAGGATCAATAGGTTATAACGAATACATCTTGGAGAAGGTTCAAAAAACCAGAGGGACTATTCACAAAAAGCAACCAAAAGAAAAGTCTTCGTTAAGCCCATTATGTGAGACAGAACCTAAACGAGCTATCCAGTGGGCTTCACGCTGTAACAATAGCTTATTTCGGTCGCCACCGTGCCTCAATGGGGGAATGCAGTCTATTGGCAAACATTTGAAATCCTGGAGTTTATGCCCCTGTGATACAAAGTGTCTTGCCACCGGTGGAGTGTTCAATTCTAATTTGGTATACGCTTTTTTGATAGAGGAGCGATGCATTGCAATCTTCTCTTTTAAGGATCGAATTGTCTTACCTACATACAGTAGGTTACAGGGGCACCTTATCATATAGACCACATATCGGCTATCACAATACAAATGATCGCGTATTTGATATTTCTTATTGTTGTGGTAAAAAAAAGAGTCACCCAAAATCAAAAATTTATAGTTGGTACACCCATGGCATCTGAATACCACCATTTTTGGTTGTAACCAAGTCTTGGATTTAATCGGACCAATATCCAAGCTACAATGTCTTTGATATTACTACTTCTCTTGTAGCAGAACAGTGGTTTATCTTGGCAAATTTCACCCAGGGTGACATCAGATTGAATAATGTGCCAGTGTC